>NC_087163.1:17627084-17867084 GCF_035594125.1 Scylla paramamosain
TATTTCTATCTAACATTTTTCACTCTTTTCTTTCACTTTTCTTTTATTCTCTCAAATTTCATTAAACGTCTCGAAATATCCTTTTCAAGTCTTTAAAGTGATTAAAATGTAACATTACGCCAATTTATATTTCCTCATTATTTCTGTCTTTTAATAACTTCCGAAAAATTACATTATATTCATTAATATCATCATAAAGCTGCATAACATTTTAAAGATAAAAAAAAATGAAAGAGATATATAAGAAAATAAAAAAAAATAAAATGACACATAAATTTAAATATTTATGGTTTAATTCTTATCCTTATCAAGGCAACAAAAATTTAGTTTTTTTTTTTATTTCACCCTTCGTCATAATTCACCTCCCCCTTCATGTCCTCTTGTTGCTAGAACAGTGGTTTCCAAACTGGCCAACACCATATTTTTTGCAAGAGGAATTTTATTAATATTTGCTAATTACAAGCAACCATTTTTATCATTCTGTAATATGCTGCAATAGAAGTTCATAATTTTTGTTGTTGTTATTTCAAAAATATAATACCAGCTGCTGTTGGCATTCTCTTTATTTTATTTTATTTATTTATTTGTTTATTTATCTATTTATTTTATTTGTTTATTTATTCTTTTTTTTTCTTTTTATATGTAGTATGTGACAAGTATTTTCTTTATTTGATATATTATTCTTTTCTCAGTTTCTTTTCATTGGTTCTCTATTTCCCTTTTCATCCTTTCTTATGCTGTTAAATTTTAGATGTATCATATGCAATAGCAGGATTACATAAAAACTTGATGATTCCGTAATAGTGTTATTTTCGAGTGGCAGCAATCATTACTGTTCATGTAGTGGCAGGAAGTACCATCACAACCACAACCACAACTACCACCACTACCACCACCACCACCACAATTCCGAGCAGCAAGCAAATCAAGCTAAAACCAAGCAATGAAGAGATACATGAATTAATTGATAAAAAAGCAACACAACAACAACTACACCAAAAACAACAGGGAAAGGAAATAGTAGCCCTAACAAAATAAGATTAATCAAAATCATCTAATCACTTTATAAAAAAAAAGTCCATCACGAAAATCTCTCCTCTAACGCTTCTGTTTGTTTCCTTCCCTCCCGTTCTATTTCCAATGGAGTGGACGCGGCAATGAAGCTCGGCCTGCCTGCCCACGTGCGCTGTCTGATTCACCCGCATGGAAGAGTCGAAGTAAGACTGGCCTGTGATGAGATGCAGTGGGGGGATGAGCCCTTCCCCTCGCGCCAATGTCAACACGGCTGCCAGGGAGGAAAAGAGAGGAGCACGAGAGGGGAGAACTTCGGATGCAGGCAGGGAAGAAGGGAAGGATAGAGAGGGACCTGTGGATTTGGCGTAGGGGGAAGCATGTAAGGGAACACGTAGACTAGGAAAAACAAGACAGAGAGGAAGAGAAGGGGAGAGGAAAGTGAGAAGTTAGGCATACAAAGACAGATACACAGAAAGGCAGACAGAGAAAGGGAGAGAGGGTGTGTCTTGTGAGGGTTACATGCAAAGGAGAGAGAGAGAGAGAGAGAGAGAGAGAGAGAGAGAGAGAGAGAGAGAGAGAGAGAGAGAGAGAGAGAGAGAGAGAGAGAGAGGAAAAAAAACACGAATTAACACTTTTGTTCCATTTCAATGGTTCTACCGCAACGTAACCATCATCACCAAAACCTCTATCACCATTAAAATCATCACAATCATCGATCTCCTTTTTCATCGCACATTTTAAAATGTCTGTTAATGAGGTATTATTAATGCTATATTTAGTTTTCCTTCGAGCGACTTTGGCCATTATGTTTTATATGCACTAAACCAAGGAATTACAGAAAACGCTTGCTTAGTTCTAATAATATTTAAAGGTCACTCATTGAGTCTTTACGGGAGTAATTTAAAATAGCAGGATACGTTGACAGTGTCTCTTAGAAAGCCGGTATAATCACCAGCTGCATCTTACAAGGGAAAAGGGAAAATCTTAATGACGAATCCATGTCGATGTCACCCAAATGTTGAAAATACGTATTAAACGTCTTTGAAGATTTTATCATGCGTTTCAGGGGCTGTATTACATCGTTTTTATTTTATTTTTTTTATTTTTTTATGATTTTCTAACAAACTGATGAATTTGGATCATACTTTGACAGAACGTGTTTCAGATACTTCGCTAATTTTCGTCACTATGGTCAGTCACTATGGTCAAGTGACAAAATTGAATAATAAAGTCACTTACTCTTGTAAACTAACGCGTGTAAGACCCACCCATCCGCATGAAGGTGTCACTATGTCATTGTGACTTCACTGTTTCAGAAGCGCGCACAGAGAATTTATTTCCCACAATAGATGAGAAATGTTGTTATGTTTGCATTGCTTCACAAGTTTTCAACATGAAAGTATTAAGCACAGTAAACTTCGCCTACAATAAGAGGAGAGCATAATAATGGTGCACAATATTTTCAAGTAAGGTACAGGAATAGAAGGGAGTTTTAATTAAAACAAAGAAAAGGAACAAAAGTCAGCTTAATGTAAATATTATAAACTCATGATGTCCTACAATAGCATGTAAAAGGCAATGACAGGTTCTGTTTCCCCAAATATCATTACAGTAGCTTGCTAATACTGCATAAATGTAACCAGACAGATTCGCAGCAATGTTGGTGTTAGCAGAAATGGCATCATCACAACGACGTCCTGACACCTTCATGCGTCGGACAGCTAGTTAGGTTTAGTTAGGTGCACGTCACCACCAATCAGAGGTCAACAGCCTGAGTAATTAGTTCCCAAGTTGTGTATATATCTCTTTATATTATCATGATGTTCATGTATCAATATCTGCAATACATTTCTTTGGCTTATGCTGTGTTTTAACTTATTATATGGGTGTTACTTTATTAATGAGGAATGTAAATTAAAGTATGGTAACTTTATCCCCATATCAGAGAAACATCTAATAACACCAGGCCGTTGAGCCGAGACTCCATAATGGACAGATAAATTTCAAAATAGTCCCACATAGCGGGCAATAGTGTAGTTATAAAATATCAATACCCAAGTAACCAAATATGAAATATATACAAGTATATACAATATTCTAATCAAATACAAATAGACTTAAATGCATATTGCAAGTGAAACAAGTAAATTCAATCAAGTCATGGATCTTGAATCACTGAAAAATGTTGTTTTGTGCCTTTCTTATATTTTACATAAGTATTAGACATGCGAAATTTTATTTCCTTAGGAAGTGCATTTCAAATGAAATAACCAGAACATGGAATCGAGGATAACAAAGAATACAATAAATGTTGATTAAAGAATCTGTTGTTGATCATCCTTAGTCTAGTATATAGTATAACACAAACCTTAAATAATTCTTATCTACTGATATACCAGTACTTCTAAATGTAAATTTGTATACAGAAACTGAATGTCCTTATCAGCCAGCATCAGTGTTGTGTCATTCACATATATTATAAATCTGAATTAAGGACTTGCATGTATTATTTTATTGATATATATATATATATATATATATATATATATATATATATATATATATATATATATATATATATATATATATATATATATATATATATATATATATATATATATATATATATATATATATATATATATATATATATATATATATATATATATATATATATATATATATCAATAAAATGATACATGCAAGTCCTTAATTCAGATTTATATATATATAATATATATATATATATATATATATATATATATATATATATATATATATATATATATATATATATATATATATATATATATATATATATATATATATATATATATATATATATATATATATATATATATATATATATATATATATATATATATATATATATATATATATATATCAAAAGAACAAAGTGGGTCCTAAAACTGATCCTTGAGGAACACCTGTATATATAGATTTGAGACAAGAATATATAGAATTACAAAGTATGGTTTGTGATCTATTACTAAAATAACTTTTGAGTAATGTTAGTGAAGGAGCCCTAATTCCATTATTTTCACCATTTTAAGAAGGATATTGTGATGTAATGTATCAAAAGCTTTAGATAAGTTCATGAATATTCCCACAACATAATGTTTGTTATCCGGTAATTCATAGACACTTGATACAAATTGTAAAACTGTCGACTCAGCTTAATGGTTCATTCAAAATCCATGTAAATTATACATTGTAAATCATATATTGTAAACAAATTGTTTTTATTTTTTTCTAAATATGATGATAAATGATATGCTATGATTTTTTTTTCTAATAATTTACTAAATGCTGGTAGGAGAGATATGAGGCGATAGATATTAATGTCTGTTTTGCCTCTAGATTTAAATTACTTTAGATAATTTTAGTATATCATGGAAATTCCTGTTTTCAATGTTAGATTAAATATATGTAGTAAAGGTTTAGATATAATTGCACATGTATGCTTTAGAATATTCGATGAAATGTCGTCAACTCCGGAAGCAACTGATATTAGAGACCTAATACAACTTTCAATTTTCTTACAAGTGGTTGGGAAGAGACACACAGAACAAGTGAATTAGGCAAACACTTGGGTATTATAATCGCTATGAGTGTCACCAGCGATGTTACTTATACTCAAGAAATGGTAATTAAATTCATTCAATACATCAGAACACGATGAATTTAAGTTTATTGGGTGTTTACTGGTAGTCGATACTCGTCCCAGAAGAGAACTGATTGTGATCCGTTGTGATCTGGAATTACCTCTGTCCTTTGTCAGGTGATCTTTACAGTATTTTCTTTTCGCCTCTCTTAGAATGTTAATTATATCGTTAAAGTTAAAGGCTATCTTTTAGCTAATTTTTCAAGGCTCTTTCTTTCACTAAAACTTCATTAAAGAGCATGAATAATGTAGGGACTGATGTCATCTTTCTTATTTACTCGGATCTTTTTTTTACTGGAAAGTAATTTTGATACAATTTATCAAACAAAGAGAAGAATGTATTATAGGATTCACTTGCGCACATATATTGCATGATACCATACCAGCTCATCTGGTTAAGTTCATTACTAAAGTTATTTAGTGCCTTAGTTGAATATATTATTGTCTCTTTATACATTACTGTATTTTCATTATTGAAATTAAACTGAGAAAATACAGAATAATTATTTTAAATATCTTTCTATTATAAAGTTACCAAAGTTAGACTCAGCTAATGTGGTCCATACATGATCTATCTGTGTAGCAGATCTATCGGTGATTCTAGTGGGTCTATTAATCAATGGCAATAATGAAAAGAATACGATATAGTTACAAAATCATTAAGAAAATTTATGTTAGTATATGTTAAAAGGTCTTAATTGAAATCTCAAGACAAATAAACCAGTAAAATTCTTTTTGCTAGCTGGTGGTAAATATTTTTATTAATATTTATAGTAGGTGGTCTATATAAGCACATAAGTACATAATTCTTATTAGTAAACTTAACATTAACAACAAGACATTCCATTACAGTGCAGTCCTCAGATATACACGAGAAGTACTTGCTACTGATGTTGAGCACGACTCCTCCACCAAAATTGCTTCCACATTTGGCAAAACATATTAAATCTCGGTAAACAATACAATGGGATAAGTTATTCAATAAGTCTAGTTTTTGTGAAGCTTGTTATGTTTGGTTCTTTATGTGAATCAAAGCTGATAAGACAAAGTCTGAAAACTGTTGCAAATCAATAGGAATGAAACCTATATTTAGGTTCAATAGAGTAAAATTGTTCTTCCTGATGGAAAAATGATCTAGATATATTTGTTTAGAGTCAGGAATTGTAAGATGTCTTAAAGGAGCATAGAAGCTGCTAACATCTACGTAAGTCTCTATTGTACTTTTCACCAAAAAGAGATAATGTATCGTTTTAATTGAGTGATATGTTTATCACTGTTAAAAAAATGTATTATTGGAGTTTCAACCAATACACCGCACGTAACTATAGCCCTCCGCAGGGTCTACATCTCACTGTTTTGAACATTTCTAACCCCAATTTACCCTGTCTGAAATTAATGATAACTTGAAATGAGAATTTCGAAGGTTTAAGTCAATTCTAGTTAAGATTCATCTCCATTCGTCTCTCGGAGGACACTAAGTGTGTTCGTATGTTTATTATCAATGGTGCGCATGCGCGATGGCGACGTGACGTTGAGTCACATGCTAAGAACTATGATGACGTGGGGTTACCTGTTGCGAATCAGGTCACACGGAAATTTGTCGGCTAATCACATATAGCCACATATGTTTAGAGGAGGAAGCAGCACCCGCGACTGTTTGTGCTGCGTTAGTTAGACCATGGCTACGGAAGAGGTACGTGTGCTGGCTGTGAATGTACGAACTGGCAGTTTACCGCCAGTTCCTTCAACTTCTTAAGGTATATTTCGATAAGTAATTACTGTTGGCATGTAGTGATGATTGGCAGAATGTAGGAGGTTACAAAATGTTACGTTACGTTAGTATCTGGATAAAATTTACAATAATTCCTTCTTACATAACCCTCCCTCTCTTTCCCCCAACAAGCTTGAGGAACCTGTGGGGAATCTTTTTTTTTTTTTTCTTCTTTTCTAGGAGGGGAGACACAGAGAGCCAAATTAAGGCAAATTTGGACATTCATGAAAAGTCTAAGGATGGTACGACATGCTTTCACAAGTGGGGAAATTTCTAACCTAACTTGGGGTCTTCGTCCCCACTGGACACTGCCGCCCCCTCTCTAGGACACTGACCTAAACTAGCATTAGCTAACGTAACATAACCTGTGGGGGCTTACCCCCTTGGACTTCCCATATGGACACTAATCTAACCTAACATTACTTAACCTACCTTGGACCCCTCATTAAGGATACTAATCTAACATAATCTAACGGTTGTTTTAATTTAACACTCACCTCAAGGAGAAGTGCTAGTAGAGTAAAATGAAGCTTGAGATATCAGTGGGTGAGTTCGGCAGGGTTATATAATGCCGCAGCTGCTTCGAGGAAAGCATGAAATCCTTTATTGGCATTTTTGTCGGCCATGATAAACATTGACCTCACCAAATAACTAACGAAGTGTTTCCGCTTCCTTCTGTAAAGTGGCACTTGACTCTTTGCTTCCCTCCACAATCGCTAGTGTGAGCTTTCGTGTTGACATCTTAAAAATTTACAGAATGATTGACAGTCAGATGCTGGAAGCCATTTTCTTTCAAGTAGTTGTAAGCTTTCCAACAATCCGATATGATGGTGGTTCTTGGCTCAATTTTGTCTTGTGTCATCTCGAGAAGAGTGGCGCTGTCTCGCAGGTTCGGGTCTCTCGGCACACCCCATCGAACACCCACTGGCTTTCTATGAGTCCCACAACTCTATATTTCCTTTTCCCAAACTTGCTTTCATCAATCTCCACAATTTTCCCCTCACCAATAATCCTTCCTTCTCTGCAAAGGCACCAGTCAATCAACACTTCCCTACAAAAATTTGTCTAATCACACACACACGCACCTGCCACCTGCCACACCTGTCCAAGTTCGTCTTTTATAAATGTTTATGAGAAGCAGTTACGCACATACGTATGAACAAATATCAGTACGGTTTCAATGTCCAAATGGATATTTAAAAAAAAATGTGTTGTGGGACACTTTTGCTGAAGGAACACTTTACTTTTTTCCTGTGACGCCGATCAATTTTTTGGCGTCGCCAGAGCTTCTTACCGAAATCCAGTGTCGCCGGCTTGCAGCAGGTCTCACAATCCTTTGATGGCAAAATCAATTTGAGACGGACACACAAATCAAGTAGGTCCTGCGGTTTGCCTGCATACCTATGGTAAAACCCCAATAGTCCAAAATCACAATCAATGCAAGGAATACTTTCTCCATGGTGGTTCTAGGATAGCAACCGTAAGCTACTAACACGGCTGTTTAATATACCTTGTGACGAAGTCACATGCAATTCCAGCATAATTTTTTTTTTTTTTACATATTAAGAAATAAGATAAATTAACACTCACTAATAGAGTAGATAGGGCCAGACTTTAAGGCTGTGAAGAAAAAAGCTGCCATTTTGAAAGATATAACAACAAATGTAGATGACAATCTTGCAAACTTTCTATGCTTGTGTCACACTGGGTGCGAAGATTGGTTTTGGTTTCCTAGACTTTCATCATAGGTACACTGGAAAACCAATATATCTATTTGGACAGTGTATCTGGAACAAACACCCAAACAAAACAAAAAAAAAAAAATGCGAAATGTACGACAAGGCTGCTACCCTTGATTTTAAGAGGAAGTGTTGGCTATGTCCTCTGTCTCAGGTCAGGGTTCCTAGTGAACGGACGTGTTTAGTGAGCAGTGACCTGACGCTAATATAGCTGGCTAGTGTAGACATGGCGCCTTGTGTTGCTGAGTCGTCTGGTTGTGTTAGTTCTCCTGTTCTCGAGGCCTTCGTTGCGAAGGTCTCAGAGGTGGAGGCTGAGTTCCATCGAAGGATCTCGGAGATGCAGGCTGAGTTTCGTGAGAGGATCTCAGACCTGCAGGCTGAGTTCTGTGAGAGGATCTCAGCACCTGTGGGAGGGTCGTGCCCCACCGTCACCTTACCTAGTAAGGCGACGGAGGAGCAGTGGTCGGTGGTATGCAGGGGAGCCAAGAGGGTGAAGGTCCTCAGGGGACTTTGCGTGGAGACGAAGAATCCTTTCATTGTGCTGGAGGAAGGGAAGGAGAAGGAGGTGGACATGGCGGGAGGAGGCAAGAAGGAGGGGCAGATGCAGTTACTCTGCCCCAAGGTAGAGTTCTTGTGTTTGGAGATAGGTTAGGCACTTAGATAGTGCGTTCTGTGCTAGGGATAGGAAGCGTAGGTTGAGGGTGTGTTTCCCGGGGGACCAAGCCCATTGTTTTTTCTCAGTGCGGGAGGGAATGACCTTGGTAAGGTCAGGAGTGAGGAGCTTATCGGGAGGTTTCGACAGGCTTTGGACAGGATTAGGGACAAGGGAGGGATCCCCGTGGTATTTGATGTCTTGCCGAGGAGGGGAGTTGTTGCTGCGTAGCTGTCCAGGGCTATTACAGTGAATCGCAGGCTAGCGAATCATTGTAAGAGTAATGGATGGACGTTCATCGACAACTGGGACCTTTTCTATGGTACGAACACCTTGTACGCCAGGGATGGAGTGCATTTGTCACGCCAGGGTGTTCGTGTTTTGGCCGAAACACTCGAGCGGGAGGTAACTGCACTTCAGCACTTTTTTCGTTAATCGGGAAGGAGGACGGGGTAGTGAGGAGAAAGCGAGGAGCAAATTAGTTAAATCTAGAAAGGTAGCTAGCTCAGGGAAGGTGAGAAATAGCTTAAGTGTTTACTACACAAACTGTAGAAGTATTCTGAATAAAATAGACTTGCTTAGAGGAATAGCGAGTGTAGAGAAATTTTATATCATTGCTTTAACTGAAACTTGGTTAGATATGTCAGGAAATGTATTTAATCCAGAGGTTAAAATAGATGGTTATACAATGTTCTATAAAGATAGGGAAAACAGGAGAGGAGGAGGCGTCGCGTTATACGTTAGGGACACATTACAGTGTTGTATTAACAGTAGAATTAAAACAGATAACAAAGCAGAGTCGATATGGGTAGATATTAAGGAAGGATCACAGTCAGTAGTACTAGGGGTAGTTTACAGACCACCGACCAGTACAGAGGAAATTAACACCTCACTGTGGCAGGAATTAAATAGAGCAGGCAGGTACAGTCTGGTAGGAGATTTTAATTTTAGGAATATCGACTGGAGTCTGATTGTGGGTAACAAGGAAGCAGAGGAATTTCTTAAGGTAATTCAGGATGATTTTTTAAAACAGGTAGTCGTAGAACCCACAAGGGGGAATAATATTCTAGATTTAATTCTTACTAACAGGGAGGAAGCAGTCACGCAGGTAGAGGTTGGAGGACAGCTAGGTAACAGTGACCATAGGGAAATTAGGTACAATTTAGAATGGGAAGAAACTGTTAGAAACAAAAACTCTAGTAAAATACCTGACTTTAGGAGAGCAGATTTTGAAGAATTAAAAAAGTACCTCCAAGGAGTGGACTGGCAAAGGATGCAGGGTGAGGTCAGGTCAGGGAACGAGTTCAGAGAGATAAGGCAGGATGAGAGAGGTGAGGTGAGGCCTGAGGGTGTAGGACAAGAGGAGGGAAGATGTGTCCGGAAGGGGAGGAGTAAAGAGGAAGGGGGAGATAGGTGTGAGTATGTTGGAATGTCAAGTCATGCTGAAATGAGCGAGGTGAGGTCGAGGCGAATAGATGAGGGAGTGGAGAGGATGGTAGGGGCCGAAATGAGGGGATTAGGTGAGGTAAATGTAGATGAATTGTATAAATATTTCGTAGATAAAGTTCATACAGGTCAGTTAGCAAATATCCTGTATAGGACAATAAGATCACAAAAAAATGACCCTAAATGGATGACTGCTAGCTTAAAGCATTATATAGGGCGTAAGAGAAATATATATATATAAGAAATTAAGGGCAGGTGAAGAAGTTTTAAGGACACAATATAATGAATTAGTTAGAACAGTCAGGAAGTTAACGAGGAAAGCTAAGGACAATTATGAATTAAAGGTAGCCAGCCAGGCGAAGACGGACCCCAAGGGATTTTATCAGGTATACAGGACGAAGAATAAGGATACTGTAGGTCCATTAAAGGCAGCAGATGAGGAGCTGGTTAGTTCTGGGGAGGAGATTAGTAAACTTCTGTATAAGTATTTTTGAACTGTCTTCACCCAGGAAAACATGCAGGATATGCCAGATAGTGAACAGGTGTTTAGAGCAGATGAGAATGAGAAGCTGATAGATATTTCCATAACTAGGGAGATAGTGGAACAGGAGATAGATAGGCTAAAAAAGTTCAAGACACCAGGACCAGATGAAATATATAACAGAGTACTTAGGGAATGCAAAAAGATTATTAGTGAGCCGTTAGTTTCTGTCTTTAGGAAATCACTGGAGTCGGGTGAGGTACCAGTAATGTGGAGGCAGGCAAATGTAGTACCCATCTTTAAGAAAGGAGATAAAACTTTAGCGTCTAATTATAGACCTGTCAGCTTAACTTCAGCTGTAGGTAAAATGTTAGAGTCAATAATAGCGAGGAACATTAGGGAACATTTAGACAAACATAACTTGATAAATCAGTCACAGCATGGCTTCACGAAGGGGAAGTCTTGACTGACAAACTTGTTAAGTTTTTACAGTAAGGTGTACGAGGCAGTAGACAATGGTGATAGTTATGATGTCTTATATCTGGACTTTAGTAAAGCATTTGACAAGGTACCCCTTCAAAGGCTCCTGAGAAAGGTTAGGGCACACGGGATAGATGGAAAGGTGTTAGGCTGGATAGGGTCATGGCTTAGTGACAGGCGACAGAGAGTGTTAATAAACGGCTCGAAATCCGAGTGGGGTCATGTAATTAGTGGGGTGCCACAGGGATCAGTATTAGGGCCATTATTATTATCATTATTATTATTATTATTATTATTATGTTATTAGGGCCACTAATATATATATCAATGACTTGGATAGTGGAATTAGTAGTGATGTTAGTAAATTTGCGGATGACACAAAGATAAGTAGATTAATTAGGTCAGAATCGGATGCCATCGCCTTCCAGGCAGATTTAGATAAAATGAATGAATGGATGGATAGATGGCAAATGCAATTTAATATCAATAAATGCAAAGTGCTTAGCGTAGGTAGAGGAAATCCACACAATAGGTGCACATTAAACAACCAAACTCTGGTAGGTACAGGGTATGAGAAAGATTTAGGAGTTATAGTTAACTCTGAACTCCGTCTAGGGAAACAATACATAGAAGCCAGAAACAGGGCAAATAGGGTACTAGGATTAATTTTTAGGAGTGTTAAAAGTAGAAGGCCGGAAGTAATATTAAAGTTATACTTGGCGCTGGTCAGACCTCATCTAGACTACGCTGTGCAGTTCTGGTCCCCACATCACAGGAAAGATGTCTTATATCTGGTCTATTAGAATCAGTACAGAGGAGAATGACTAAAAGGATACAGGGGATGAGAAGTATTCCTTACGAGGCGAGGTTGAAGCTGTTAAATTTACATTCTTTAGAGAGACGTAGGTTAAGAGGGGACCTGATAGAAGTCTTTAAGTGGTATAAGGGTTATAACAAGGGGGATCTAGGCAAAATTCTTAAGATCAGCAACCAGGGTAGAACAAGAAATAACGGGTTCAAGCTTGAAAAATTTAGGTTTAGGAAGGAGATCAGAAAAAAAAATTGGTTCTCAAATAGAGTGGTAGATGAGTGGAACGGACTCGGTAATCATGTTGTTAGTGCTAGGACACTAGAAAGCTTTAAGAGAAGATTAGACAAGTTTATGGATGGGGATAATAGATGGAAATAGGTAGGTATATTTCATACAGGGACTGTCACGTGTAAGCCTGGTCGCTTCTTGCAGCTTCCCTTATTTCCTATATTCTTATGTTCTTATGTCAAAACTGGCGTGCTAAACCAAAAAAAGAAAGAGAGCTAAGAAGATAAGTGAGAGCGTATAGAAAAATCCACTATTTTATTGTAGTTCTCGTGCTATACATGATATAAAGTTAGGTGTTCTGAGACGTCTCCGCCAGTTTTTCTCACCCCCCCAGCTGCTAACTCTGTACAAGGGCCTTATCCGTCCATGTATGGAGTATGCTTCACATGTCTGGGGGGGTTCCACTCATACTGCTCTTCTAGACAGGGTGGAATCAAAAGCTTTTCGTCTCATCAACTCCTCTCCTCTAACTGACTGTCTTCAGCCCCTCTCTCACCGCCGCAATGTTGCATATCTAGCTGTCTTCTACCGCTATTTTCATGCCAACTGCTCTTCTGATCTTGCTAACTGCATGCCTCCCCTCCTTCCGCGGCCTCGCTGCACAAGACTTTCTTCTTTCTCTCACCCCTATTCTGTCCACTTCTCTAACGCAAGAGTTAACCAGTATTCTCAATCATTCATCCCTTTCTCTGGTAAACTCTGGAACTCCCTGCCTGCTTCTGTATTTCCACCTTCCTATGACTTGAATACCTTCAAGAGGGAGGTTTCAAGACACTTATCCAACAATTTTTGACCACTACTTTGACCCTTTTATGGGACTGGCATTTCAGTGGGTATTTTTTTTATTAGATTTTTGTTGCCCTTGGCCAGTATCCTTCCTAAATAAAAAAAAAAAAAAGAGGTGGCCCACAAAAGGTACTTAAGCCTTCCATCACCAGAATCTCACGCACTTTATATTTCTGCCCGGAACCATGCCAAGTCTGCTCTCCAACTAGCCAATAACTCTTTCATTAACAGAAAGTGTCAAAATCTCGTGAAATCTCTTCAGTAACTTTGCGTCTTCTTCTTTCCCTTCTTAATTTCAACCAGATGGCACCATTGCTATCACATCTATCTCTTAAGCTGAACTCTTCGGTCAAACCTTTGCTAAAAACGCTACCATGGACGATTCAGGGCTTGTTCTTCCCTCTCCTCCACCCTCTCACTACTTCATGCTACCAATTAAAATTCTTCGCAATGATGTTCTCCATGCCATCGTTGGCCTAAACCCTCGGAAGGCTTATGGACCTGATGGGGTCACTCCTATTGTTCTCCGAGACTGTGCCTCCGTGCTTGCACCTTGCCTAGTTGAACTCTTTCAGCTCTGTCTGTCAACATCTACCTTTCATTCTTGCTAGAAGTTTGCCTACATTCAGCCTGTTCCCAAAAAAGGTGACCATTCCAATACCTCAAACTACCGTCATATCGCTTTAATTTCCTGCCTATCTAAAGTTTTTGAATCTATCCTTAACATCAAGATTCTTAAACATCTATCATTCACAACCTTCTATCTGATCGCCAGTATGGGTTCCGTCAAGGCCGCTCTACTGATGATCTTCTGGCTTTCCTTACTGAGTCTTGGTCATCCTCTTTTAGAGATTTGGTGAAACTTTTGATGTTGGCTTGGATATATCAAAAGCTTTTGATACACTCTGGCACAAAGCTTTTATTTCCAAACTACCATCCTAGGGCTTCTATCCTTCTCTCTGTAACTTCATCTCAAGTTTTCTTTCTGACCGTTCCATTGCTGCTGTGGTAGATGGTCACTGTTCTTCTCCTAAATCTATTAACAGTGATGTTCCTCAGGGCTCTGTCCTGTCATCCTCTCTCTTATTTTTATTCATCAATGACCTTCTAAACCAAACTTCTTGTTCTATCCACTCCTACGCTGATGATACCACCCTGCACTTTTCCTAGACGTCCAACCCTTCAGGAAGTAAACATTTCACGCAAGGAAGCCACAGAACGCATGACTTCTGATCTTTCTAAAATTTCTGATTGGGACTTGGTATTGTTCAATGCCTCAAAAACTCAATTTCTTCATCTATCAACTCGACACAACCTTCCAGACAACTATCACTTCTTCTTCAGTGACACTCAACTGTCCCCCTCTTCTACACTGAACACCCTTGGTCTGTTCTTTACTTATAATCTGAACTGGAGACTTCACATCTCATCTCTAGCTAAAATAGCTTCTATGAAGTTAGGCATTCTGAGACATCTCCGCCAGTTTTTCTCAACCCACCAGCTGCTAACTCTGTAAAGGGGCCTTATCCGTCTATGTATGGAGTATACTTCACATTTTTGGGGGGTTCCACTCATACCGCTCTTCTAGACAGAGTGGAATCAAAAGTCTTATCAACTCCTCTCCTCTAACTGACTGTCTTCAGCCTCTCTCTCATCGCCGCAATGTTGCATATCTAGCTGTCTTCTACTGCTATTTTCATGCTAACTGATCTTCTGATCTTGCTAACTGCATGCCTCCCGTCCTCCCGCGGCCTCGCTGCACAAGACTTTCTCTCACCCCTATTCTCTCCACCTCTCTAATGCAAGAGTTAACCAGTATTCTCAATCATTCATCCCTTTCTCTGGTAAACTCTGGAACTCCCTGCCTGCTTCTGCATTTCCACCTTCCTATGACTTGACTTCCTTCAAGAGGGAGGTTTCAAGACACTTATCCTTCAATTTTTTATTACCGCTTTGGACTCTTTTCTGGGACTGGCATCTCAGTGGGCTTATTTTTATTGGATTTTTGTTGTCCTTGGCCAGTGTCCCTCCTATATAAATAAAAAAAGTTGTTTTTAGAAAGTTCACTTAGGTGTGGAGACTGCTGATTTTTTTTTAAATATTCATCTGTGAATATTTCGCGTATGCATCTGTGAGAGCCTTGCTAAAACAGAATGGCGAAAGTATCTGTGATGGGGCAAGTTTTCGGCGGGAGGTGGTTGTAGAGCGGTGCGTGAAACAAGAAGGGAAGATCGGTAGCAAAGGATCTATTGCACAAATTGACGAGAGTAAATAAAAAAAAAAAAAAAAAAAGAGTACAATATACTCAGAGTGACTGAGGACCAATGAGTATTCAGTAGTTTGTGCGCCTGTTCATGTTTCATGATGCTTGCGGATGAGTGTAAAACCTTTTTCCGAATCACTGGAGAAAGGATTCCTCCATGCACAACGATTACTTCTGACCGCTGGGAAGCATACAGCTATTTGTCAGAAAAGGATTATGAACATATAACTATGAATCACTCCATTTATTGTAGTCATCCCACACACAAATAATGCTGAACGGAAGTGGGGAGAGCAAGGTACCACTTTACGGGAGATGGAAAAAAGCACTGTAAGCGCCGTATGACACTTTATTATTGTATTGCACTGGAGGTGACTGAAACGAGCAGTGTAGTACTCGCTCTTTGTATTCAGAAGCGGTCATACCTGCGAATTAACATATCATCACTAATACAGAGAACAACACAGAAAAGTATATCAATAAATAAGACAGGTATTGCAGTACATCAATGTCATGACACATCAAGTCGTCAATTCCGTAAAATATATGAGTCAATACAGTTGCCTACACTTTAGTGGATTCAGTCGATTCTACAGATGAACACCACCAACACAAACACAAGAAGTCGCCCTCTCGTCTGCGTAATCTGATGCACGTCATTACGTTACGTAAGTGTATTTATGTTAACACACATCTCTTAAATCCTTACAATTACGTAAGTATCTAATTACTATAAGTAGTTACATTAATTATATTAACACACATCATCAAATCTTCATAGTTACATAAGTATCTGTTATCTAATACTATGATAAATACATTCACAGTGCGGGAAACAATCGTCCCGGTAAATCGGGATTTACCGGGACGAGCACCCGGGGATTTACTGAAATTTACTCTCCGAAGACACGTTTGATGTGTAGGCGTGACTGTCGTGAAGTGGCTTTGGAGACGCTGCTGGGCTCCTACGGCCTATGATGTTCATTATGCTGTATGTATGTTATCAACATTCATGTCATAATAACCGAACTCGGCCCTACACTCCCCTCTCCCTTCGTTATGCTGGCGCGTAGGCGCGCCACACACTTCTCGTGTATAACATCAATTGCTACGAATAATATAACGGTAACAAATAGAACATAAAATGTCACATTACAACGTACGTATGCACGTATCAATAGCTGTCGTGTAAATTGTACATATACGGCGGCTGCAAGCACAATACGGGGTATTTAGCGCTCTCAGTTCATAATGGTCTACAGTGACGCCAACAAGAGATTTCATGTATTTTCGGAGGATGTTGCTGCCCTCTACAATCCTTACAGACAAAGGATGCACATGAAAGTGAGGAGTTAGTAAACTATTTATATTAAAAGAATGTGTATCAGGTTGTTTTTTTTTTTTTATACGAGTCAGTGACGTGGGGGGGGAATATTTCATCGGTGAGGTTATGTTGGGTTTAAGTTTGGTTAGATAAATGATATTTGAGGGACTCCACGGCTAAGCTTCAATCTGTTAGGTTTAAATGCGTTTTGGTTAGTGGCCTCTGGTTTGCTTGGTTAGGTTAGGTTTATGTTTTGTTTGATTACCGATCTATGAATGGTCTGACGTGACGAAGGTCTGGTTAGTTTTTTAAAGTTTAGTTAGGTCAGCGCCCTTTTGGATCAGGTTACGTAAGTTATGTTATTTTTTTAGGAAATTTTACATAAAAGTGGTCGCTTTTTTTTCCCTATTTTTTTTCTTTTCGGATTGCATACGTATATACCTTGTTCTTATTTATTTATTTATTTTTTTTTTCTCATTCAAAAAAGCCGGTTCTCGAACTGACCCCTCAAGATTAATGGGAGAGAGGGCACGGGAGAATGGAAGGAGATGGAGTCACTGTTCTTCAGATTTACCATTTTCTCAATAACTTACGATTAGCAATCCCACCTAAAACCACTACCACCACCACTATTATCATTATTATCGTTCACCACCATCAGTAACACCACTACCACCATCATCACCAGCACCACTATCCCCACCACCACCACCACCACCAACATCAACAATAGCTAGAATTACAACTACAACAAAAATACTTTCAAAACCCTTTCCTATGAACTACTAATAAGATAGGAATAAAGGGATTAAATCAAAATAGGTTTCGAAGCCATTTTTTTCCACCATGTGTTTGAGGTTACTTATTTTCCTCCTGCAGCAGGAGCAATACTACAGCGAAACTTTCAAGGGTGTCGAGGTGAGCTTAACTCGATGGAAATGTGAGAGAAAAGGGCAAAGAGAAAATAGGTGTGTGTGTGTGTGTGTGTGTGGGTGTGTGTATGTATGTGTGTGTGTGTGTGTGTGTGTGTGTGTGTGTGTGTGTGTGTGTGTGTGTGTGTGTGTGTGACTCGCAAAACAGAGAACAAAAATAAGGGATGAGATAATAATGATGATGATGATGATAAACAGGAGAATGATGGGAAAGAGGAGATGCAGGACGAGGGAGGAAGAACAAAAAAAAGGAAAATGATCGCGAAAAAATGAGAGAGAGAGAGAGAGAGAGAGAGAGAGAGAGAGAGAGAGAGAGAGAGAGAGAGAGAGAGATGCATAGGGAACAAGGCACGAAAAAAAGAAAACACACACAGACACACACACACACACACACACACTGCTGAATAAACAGCTGCGCCTGACTTAGCCTCTCTCTCTCTCTCTCTCTCTCTCTCTCTCTCTCTCTCTCTCTCTCTCTCTCTCTCTCTCTCTCTCTCTCTCTTATTTTGCTTCATAAATTCTTTTTTTGGGGGGTTTGGTAAAAGTTATTATTTTTCAACTCTATATCGAGTTGTGTTACTACATTTTTACTTTTAAAGACAAACTGTAAGCATTTTTTTTCTTGTATCTGGGTATTATTTGTGTGTGGGACAGGGGAAAGGATGTGTATGTGTTTGTGGGTGTGCTGTGGTGCCTGTGGGGTCAGCTGAGCTAAGTATTTTTTCGATGGAAAGCGCCTTACTGTTTCACTGTGAGGTCAATAATTTTATCTGAGTGATTTGAAAAATTTAAGAGTCACTTTTATGCCTCCAATTCTTGGCACTTAAATGTTATTCTTGCATATTTCATGCTCATATTTGATTCGCCATATTTTATATAGAGAAAAAATACACAATGCAATTTCTTATTTTTCCATGAATTTTGTGACTTGTTTTGAATGTGAGGACAGATATGTAAGGCTACCGTCATGGTTTTAATGTGGCTACGGTTGTATTTGTTGCGTGAACTCATAAGGAAAGAGTGGCACGTGAGAATACTTGATGGAAATATTTCTGACTATTAACTTGTAGCGTGTGTGTGTGTATTGGCTTGTTTCCGTTACATCACACATAGCGTGGGTGTTGAAGTGGTGATGTTGCAAAGCACTGATAACGCTGAGTGAATCAATCGAAGGTTAATTAACTTTGTGTGTAAATTTGTTGAGGGAGGATGCCGTGTGTGTGTGTGTGTGTGTGTGTGTGTGTGTGTGTGTGTGTGTGTGTGTGTGTGTGTGTGTGTGTGTGTGTGTGTGTTTCCACTAGCCTGATAATTATATTATATTATTAGCTATAACAGAGGATCTCTGACGTCAGTGACATCAAGCTGGCAATGTCCATGATTGTAGTGGTTGTGGTTGATGCACTTTGGGTAATGGTGGTGTGAAGAGAATTTGATGCGTTTCGATGCCAAGGCTGGTGGTGGTGGCAATGAAGAAATTATGATGGTACGATTGATTGTGGATGGAGATGATGGACGGTGGATGGTGCAAGTAATGGCAATGTTTGGGGAAGATACTGATGGCGGAAGAGAGTAGATAAGAGCTAGTGGAGGATATCACTAATATATATATATATATATATATATATATATATATATATATATATATATATATATATATATATATATATATATATATATATATATATATATATATATATATATAACCTCGAACGCACACACACACACACACACACACACAGAGAGAGAGAGAGAGAGAGAGAGAGAGAGAGAGAGAGAGAGAGAGAGAGAGAGAGAGAGACAGAGAGAGAGAGAGAATCGAACACGCCCTCGGAAGTATATACTACTGAAACTAATGGACGTTATGGGTATTGTGTGTCAAGAGCTGCTTCACGGGATTGGCAGTCTGGCTCTTGGCTCCACGCTCTTCATTAACTCTCATATCTCCATGATGGATCAGATTAGGCGAGAGGAGACGGAGGTGAAAGAGGAGGAATTCAAAGGAATACAAAGGAAGTGCAAACAACAACAGATCCTGAGATCCTTACTAGACTGTTTGGGTAACTATTCTATTCTAACTATTAGTGAAAGAAACAGGATAGCACAGGAGAAAGCTCCTCCTCCCCCCAACCAAAGCTGGCAGAAATAAGGGATTGGTACCATATTGTATAGAAAAGAAAACATGGAATTTGAGAGGAAAGTAAGAAATAAATGATGTCTACTTCTATCACATATAATCTACATACAATCCTAATATTTATGTCATCTGATGAGGCGCTACGTTTACCTTAAATTTGATTGAATGGGATACAATTTTTACTAGATGACTATAGTGATGAGTTAGTAGCCCTGCAAGGTCTCGATTCGTTTTACCATTACTGTAGGTAAGTCGCCGAGGAACCTAGCCATCACCAAGGTCTCTTTAATCCGATTAATTTTCCTTGTCGTAAAGTAGTTATGTTTCCTCCTTAATAAAATATACACTCATCAGATGACAAATATTACAGAGTGAACGTGTTCGTTATTCACACATGAACAATAACAACCGGAGATTAGTTTCTAGATATTTGTCAAGACGGGTTTTAAATGAATCCACAGTATTTGAGTTAACGACGCTTGATGGAAGACAGTTCCAGATATTCATTACACGATTTGAGAAAAAATGTTTGGCTTCATTTGTTTGAAATCGCTTACCTTTTAATTTGAAGCCATTGCTTCTTGTAACATTTGTTTGGTTGAATGTTAGGTAGAGTTCAGGACTCATATTTGCGAAACCCTTAACAATTTTGTAAGGCAATGTGAGGTTCCCTCTTAATCTGTGTTTTGATAGGGAGACTAGATTTAGTTCTTTAAGTGTTTATTACGAAGCCTTGGGATCAATTTTATTACCCTACGTTATATATTTTTTTTTTATAATTTCTCAATATATATAAATATATATATATATATATATATATATATATATATATATATATATATATATATATATATATATATATATATATATATATATATATATATATATATATATATATATATATATATATATATATATATATATATATATATATATACATATATATGTATTTTTTTTTTTTTTTTTTTAAATAGGGTGACTAAAATTATAAATTATATTCAAGATAAGGACGTAAAAGCGAGTTATACAAGGTCAGGATTATTTTCTAAGATTTGAAAGTGAAAGATCTTCCAATGAAGCTTATTAATTTATTGATAGTTTCAATGACTTCGATGCAATGTTCACTTAGTTTAAAATCTGTTGACACCAAAACTCCCAGATCTATTTCAGCATCCACACCACACATGGGGTATCTATTACCCATTGTATAATTTTCTTGTGGGTTGCTATTTCCGATGTGTAAAACGTGGCATTTATCAAAATTAAAGTTCACAAGCCAGTTTTCAGACTATTTAATGAGTGTCTGTCCTTTTGCAAAATTTGACGTTGGGTTAATGAGTCAGCCTTGTTAGCAATCTTAGTATCATCTGTGAATTTTGACAATATACTTATGATCCCTTCGTCAGTGTCATTGATATATATTATGAAGAGTATCGGTCCTAAGACTGATCCTTGAGGAACGCCACTACTTACTTTGATCAAACTTGAAGATTTATCGTTAATTACTTCTCGCTGTTTGCTGTCTGTCAACAAACCCTATATCCACGCGGCGAGGTTACCTGATGCTCTTATGAGGAACTTTATTAAATACTTTCTGAAAATCAAAATAAACTACATCTACTGGCCTAGTATTATCGTACATATTGTACACGTCGTGGAAGAAATTAAGTAAATTCATTAGACATGAGCGTTTATTTCTAAAACCATGTTGAGTGTTCTTTATAATATTAATACTTCCCAGGAGTTCTACTGTTTTATCCCTTATCATTGATTCTATAAGCTTACCCACTACTGATGTGAGGCTTATTGGATGGTAATTTTGAGATTGAGATGTCACCTTTTTTAAAGATAGCTGTAACATTTGTAAATTCCCATTCATAAGGTATTTGTCGTGTGCTTAACGAGTTGTCGAATAATATATAGAGAGGCTTGGCGAGTTCATTTTTAGCCTCCTTCAATATTCGAGGGGAAATTTTATCTGGTCCTAGTGTTTTGTTTATTTTAATTGATCGCACGTAAAATTTCATTCTCTTGGAAAATACACATGTTCAAAAGGAGTCGTTATTTAGGGTTTGAGTGGGTGGTAAATATTCAGAATTTTTCTCTTTTGTGAATACGGATACAAAATTGCCGTTTAGATTCTCAGCCATTAGGATTTCGTCATCAGTATATTTGAAAGTGTCGAAGCCAAGGACCCCAGGCCTATAGCATTGACCCTGACGACGCGAGCACCTACACTGTCCATAGTGATAGAACCCCATGTGAGGCCCTGTCACCCACTCACGTCATCCCTGGCCATGAACAGGACAGTGACTACTCTGATGCTGAGGCACCCGAGCGCTGAGACTTATCACTTATCAAAAATCAATTTACCGTTACTACAAACTTACTGATGTACTTTAATGAGATAGAGATAGGGCCAGTCTAAGCAAGTCGATGGCTTCAAAAAACAGTGGCCCACTATCAGCCTCAGTAATGTGCGAGCTAGAAGGACATAAAAAGCTATATTGCTCGTTTGTAAGGGTGATTAACTATAGACTCCCACCGAGACATGTTTCTTACGAACTTATGCATTATTAAGTGAAGTATAAGCTTCCTGGTGATCGTGCATATTGAAAGAAGAGATGAGTGTACTAACTAGTTAGATTTTAAACCTTAAAGAATAACTCTTTATGTAGCAGTAGGTAGCAATGTAAGTAGGTCGGTGATGTCGTCGTCAAATTGAATATAAGGTGAAGCAGCGAACGACTCCCTCAGACCTTACCTAGACTCCAAGAGTCAAGACTTCTGCAACATTCGCGGTCTAAGATCTAATTTTCAATCTGTAGAACACCACCTTTTCTAAACCTCATTTTCTTTTCCTCACTGAGGCAACTGACAGAAGCCCCTTTTCTGTTCACTCCTACTTTCTCTATCCTCATTTTCAATCCAAAACTGGATGATGCGCTTAAGTACACAACGACGTAACTTGCTCTTTTCCACCATCTAGCTACTCTCAAACTAAATTTATCTGTGTTGTATAGCTCTCACCTAACTTCTCTGACTATAAGAAATTCTTTGACTACTTAACTTCCATAATGGAGCACATTCTGACTCTCTTCCCCTTTGCATCTCCAATCTTGGAGACTTCAATGTTCACCACCAGTTTTGGCTTTCCTCTCATTCACTGACCATCCTGGTGAACTAGCCTTCAAATTTGTTATCCTCCATGTTCTAGAGCAAATGGTGCAACATCCTACTCGTATTCCTGACCGTCTGGGAGATACGCCCAACATTCCTGACCTTTTCCTGACTTCTAATCCTTCTTTTTATGGCGTTACCCTATCTTTTCCGTTGGGCTTCTCCTGTCACAATATCATATCTGTATCTTGTCCTATCGCTCCAATCCCTCCTCAGGATCCCCCGAAGCGAAGGTGCCTCTGGCGTTTTGCCTCTTCTAGTTGGGGGGACCTTAGGAGGTACTTTGCTAATTTTTCTTGGAATGACTACTGCGTCCGTGTCAGAGACCCGTCTTTGTGTGCCGAGCGCATAACAGAGGTGATAGCGTCTGGTATGGAGGAGTACATTCCTCAGTCTTTTTCTCCACCTAAACCTTCCAAACCTTGGTTTGGCTTGTTCTCGTGCTATACATGATAGAGAGGTGGCCCACAAAAGATTCTTAAGCCTTCAATCACCAGAATCTCATGCACTTTATATTTCTGCCTGGAATCATGCCAAGTCTGTTCTCCAACTAGCCAAAAGCTCTTTCATTAACATAAAGTGTCAAAATCTTTCAAGATCTAACTCACCTCGTGACTTCTGGCATCTAGCCACGTCTTTTCATAGACGTCCAACCCATCAGAAAGTAAACTTTTCACGCAGGGAAACCGCAGAACGCCTAACTTCTGATCTTTCTGAAATTTCTGATTGGGGCAGAGCAAACGTAGTATTGTTCAGTGTTTCAAAAACTCAATTCCTCCATCTATCAACTCGACACAACCTTTCAGACAACTATCTCCTCTCCTTTAATGACACTCAATTGCCCCCCCCCTTCTACACTGAACATCCTCGGTTTGTCCTTTACTTATAATCTGAGCTGGAAACTTCACATCTCATCTCTATCTAAAACAACTCCTATGAAGTTCTGAGACGTCTCCGCCAGTTTTTCTCACTCCCCCCTCCCGGCAACTGCTAACCCTGTAAAGGGGCCTTATCGTCCATGTATGGAGTATGCTTCACATGTCTGTGGGGCTTCCACTCATACCGCTCTTCTAGACAGGGTTGGAATCCAAAGATTTTCGTCTCATCAACTCCTCTCCTCTAACTGACTGTCTTCAGCCTCTCTTTCATCGCCGCAATGTTGCATCTCTAGCTATCTTCGACCGCTATTTTCATGCTAACTGCTCTTCTGATCTTGCTAAATGCATGCCTCCCCTCCTCCCGCGGCCTCGCTGCACAAGACTTTCTTCTTTCTCTTACCCCTATTCTGTCCACCTCTTTAATGCAAGAGGTAACCAGTATTCTCAATCATTCATCCCTTTCTCTGGTAAACTCTGGAACTCCCTGCCTGCTTCTGTATTTCCACCTTCCTATGACTTGGATTCCTTCAAGAGGGAGGTTTCGAGACACTTGTCCTTCAGTTTTTGACTACTGGTTTGGACCATTTTCTGGGACTAGCATCTCAGTGGGCTTTTTATTTATTGGATTTTTGTTGCCCTTGGCCAGTGTCCCTCCTACATTGAAAAAAAAAAAAATTGTTACAAATTTTTGGAAGGTGTTCTCATTCTGCAGCACCATGAAATTCCCAGTCGTTCTCTGTCTCACTTTGGTCGTAAATAATACTTAGAAGATTTTTCCTAAGTGCCTTGTGTGTCTCGATTTAGTATGTTATTTCCAGTATACTGTGATTTCCGTATTTTATATGTTATTTTAAAGTGTTGATATAATATTGAAAGAGTGATTTAATACCTTTCGTGGCACTTCACATGTAGTGCTAATATTTTAACGTTGCATTTGATTATTCTTGTATGTGCATGTATTGTTGGGATGTTTATTTACTAGTTAATAAATAATGTTAGTTTTTCCGAACTGCGTTTGTGGCTTACCTGACTGTGAGAACCCCAGCCTTTACTCTCGGTAACCTGGACTTAAACTTTGAAGTGCTTGGTGTATAAATAATTAGTGCAGTTCCTGCATAGACTCTGCCTTACCTTAAAGATAAGTTAGAGGATTACGACAATAGTTTTCAAGGCAAGAGGGCCAATAGTAGAAGTTAATACTTTTTTTTTTTCTGATATAGCTGAACATTTTGGGGAGACTTGATTTGCATGAATTTGCAATGTGAAGTTCAATGTTTTTCTTACTATCCTTTATAAGTTTTTTACAATGACGTCGTGTTTTGATTTGTCCTCGTTACTTTTCGTCTGTATATTTGTGATAAGTGCGTTTTTTTTGTTTTGTTTTTTTGGGTTGAGACTATTTCCGATGACTGTTTCACCATTTCGATTTACGAGCGTATTGTTAAGGATTGATCGCCTATCTCTCAGTGGAACAGATTCTTCAAGAACTTTAGAATGTTTAAAAGTGAGTGCTTCCAAGCTTCGTTAATATTAATACTTTCTGAAATTGCATCCAATTACAGTTGCCCAGAATGTTTCTTAATTTACTGAAATCTGCCCTCGAATAATCAGGCACCTTCTCTTATCTTTCTTGAAGTTTATCAATTTCAATACTGAATGTAATCGACCGGTGCTCACTGTTACTGAATTCTGGACCGACTTCCACGTTGGTGATTATAGACGCCGCCACGTCTATAAGTGATCAGGATGACAAACGACCCAGTTGTTTACTCGCTAATGCGGTTAACCTGTAGTGACAATTAATTTGACAAAAGCAGGAGGAGTATTGAAATACAATAAAACATTCACATGCACTTAAGGCACATAAACATTATAAAAGAGATAACATTCCGTCATAATAAAGTGCAATATAACAGCCAAAATACATAATGGTTTACTTTACGCCTTAATAAGCATTCAGAATAATAGAAATGCAAATGCAATACATATGTAATAATTTTCTGTGTATTTTAACATGTAGCAGATAGCTAATTAACCACAATGCAATACTTACGACTGTGAGGGTCGGCGTTTGAGGATCTAGAGTTTATGGAGAGTCACAATACCTCTCTCTTTGAAGACTGGGCACAATCTGCCCCTTTCTGTGTGTGTGTGGGGGGGGGGAGAGGATAGACAGTGGGCTGATAGAAGAGTGTTAAGAGTAGAAGATGAGCATTGGGTAAAGTTATGAAGGAAGTGGTAGAGTGAAAGAAGACGGAATAGCCGTCCTGTTGAGTGATTTATTTGTTTATTTGTTATTTGTTCATCTTTATTTTTAAATAGCGGACTTAGAAGTTTGTGGAATTATGAGAAGTGGTGTTTTATTTTGTGAATAGCGATCTCGGAGGTTGGTTTGATATTTTGCTTATTGGTTTCTTGTACCAAGTGTGTTCTATTCCTTGTTTGTGTTCGTGTATTGTTGTTGTGTAGGTTGTGTCTTTGAGAGTGTTTATCATTTTGTGTTTAATGTTATTACCCCTTGTGTGTAGTGTTTTGTTAGTGTTTTGGCAGGTGTATGTAGTTCTTCTGTATTCTTGGTGAATAGATAATTTTCATTATAGGCAAAGCGAAGTAAGTGCTTCTTTTTTTTTTTTTTTTTGGAGTTTCAATATCTGAGAATTTGATAGAGCGTTCAGAGCGTAGGCCGGGTATGTCAGTATTGGTAGTACACACGCTTTAGCAAGATGTAGTTTGATGTTGGTGTCTAAGAATTCGAATCTCTTGATGGTGTTTAAGGCTATTTGTGCTTTATTCGTGATATCTTTTATATGTTTTGTGTATCCATTTATTCCCAGTTTAAGCCCCAATATTTTACGTCTTTATGTAGTGTATGTTCTTCCCATCTATTGTTACTGGTTCCATATATTCTCATTGTTATGGGCATAGTGTGAATTTTTGTGTTTGTTTAGATTTTCATTTTCTTTTTCGTAATTGATGTTTTTTTTTATTTCTCTTTCCGTTATTTTTGCTAACTTTTTTCTTTTTTTTTCTTTTTTTTTTTTCCTGCGTATGTGATTATTTGTGTGATGTCATCTGCGTATTGCATATTTGTGCTGTCTGCGATTGGTGCTGGAATGTCGTAGGTATAGATGGTGTAGAGTGTGGGTGAAATACTACTACCTTATGGTACCCCGCTGTGTAGCTGGAATGGTGGTGCTGAGTGGTTTTTTAAGGATATTGAGGCTGTCCGGTTGTCTAAAAAGCTGCATATTAACTTATTAAGGATGTTGGGTAATTTCATTTGGCTTAATCTAAAATTTAATCCATTTTGCCAAACTTTATCGAACGCCTTTGAGACGTCCCTTAATGCAATGCAACATTGTTTTTTTTTTTATCCGAAAGCGCTTTTGATATTAATTATATTGTTACTGCTATTGCTGTGTCAGCTGATCTTGCTGTCCTGAAACCATGTTGGGAGTCTGGTAAGATTTTTTTTAATTTCAAGAAATGTTATTGTTCTTTTGTTAATAATTTTCTCGAAAAATTTTCTGAGTACTTCTAGGAGTGAAACTGGGCGATAGTTGATTGATAATTGATTTGGTCAGTTGATGGTTTGTGTGTCTTATCTGTGTCTTATCTACCCTAACGCGCTATGTCATCAGTTTTACCACGTAAATACAACCCTCATTACCTCTCTACAGCTAAGCTCTCCACAACTAGTTCCTCTCACACAACTTTACTACTGCAATTAACTACTATAATGAATTCAGTTTCCTTAATTTTTACTCTAATTAACTCAGTTTCCTTAATGTTACACATGTTTCATATTAGTCTCTCGCCACCAGCCTCACAGGACCTTGTGAGGCGACACAGCTGGCGATTACAGTGATGATGTTTTCGTTCGTAGTTAACACAAGGTCCAAAATATTGTCCAAAATATTCTTCTACGAGCTGGTGGAGACTGCTTTCACTCAGTTTGACGTACGGATCGTGTCTTGAGTGCGAGTTTAGAGGAGGAGAAGGACAAGTATAGAGGAAGGTGGAGGGGAGGGACGGGCAGAGGGAGAATGGTGCTGGACTAATAGGTTTTTTGCAATGAAAGTGAACTAAAAAGTTTTAGTCCTTATCCCCTTCTTTGTCTTCTATTGTGCCCTGTATTTGTTTACCCCCTCTTACTCGTCTTTGGTCTTGTCATTTTCTTCATCTTCATCGTCACTTTCTCTTCCTAGTTCTCATCTTCGTCCTTGTTCTCTTTCTCGTCCTCGTATTCCTCCTTCCGTTCTCGTTCTTTTCTTCATTTTTTTTTCTTTTTGCTTTCGTTACACTCCTCTTCTTCGTCAGAGGATTCAGTAACATTAATACGGATGATTACTTTACAATTATCAATCGAAGAAATATATATAAGAAGGAAAAAGAAGATAAGCCTCGAAGTCATTGGGTACAGATTCATGCCTAATGAATCTGTACATTTCTTCAGTCGGGTCGTAAACGTTTGAGTAGTCTACCTTCTAATGGCGTCGATACCACAACAATTACTGAGTTACTGAGGTACTGCTATTCAGTCATAACGGATTACAACTAAAATTGATCGAGGTTAATTTTTAAATGTCACTTTTTACTGAAGTTGTTGCTGATTGTCTTGCACAGGATAAAAATACCAATATTGGTAGGTTTTATCTTTTCATATAAAATTTTCGTGCCGTTTCCTCCATGGTGATTCTTCTTTTCCTGCTACCCCTTGCTGGAAGGACCGATGGATGGGGAGGAGCCTTTTTACTCTAACCGTATACGAGATAGTTTTTTTTTTTTTCTTGTTTTTCGTCTAGTTTTCCCTAGTCTGTTAGGGCTGAGACGGTGCCTCCTGAAGAAGGACTTTTTGATTTGGCATTTGGGAACCGTTACCCCGAGTGGATGACCTTCCAACGTTGTGGTTCCAGTAATATAAGCTGGTTGATAGATTGATACATATATTAACAGTTCGTTACTAAAAGATATGTACATACATACAAATACATAAACAAAATCATGCACTCATGCAGAAAACAATAAACACCTGCCAAAATGCTACTGACAGGCACAAAAACACCACCATTCTCACAATAGTAAAACTTATCATTAACAAATAGCCTCGTGCCTGTCTTTGTAATTAAAGTGTCTCTTATTGATATTTTTATTATTCTAATTACTCCCAAGGAGATGCCATACACACTGGCATAGGTGGATACTGTAAACTCGCCTCCTACTCAGTTGTGACTCCTCTCAACGTTTCCCTTTGTGTCTCACATCTCAAGGGGATAGTCACACCCTGGACCTCTAAAGACAACTCTCTCTTTTCCACACTAAGCTAAATGCTCTTGATACACTTACACCTTTTAATAAAAATTCAAAATCAAAAAGGCATTCAAAAGATCCCCTATCTGGGGAGGCGACTAGAAATATCCCCAGGTCGGATTGTTCTTTTAGTATCAACCCGAACTGTTTTAACACTTTTCTCAACTATATCTGCAGTAACTCTTGTAGTATTCCTGGCCCTAGACGAGTAATGATGTTCCACAGACATTCAGTCTGTGGAACATCATTACTCGTCTGCTAGATCTCATCTTCACCGAAAGGTGTCTGAGGCTACTGACAACAACTCCTCCAATTCCTTCCTTTCTTTATCCTCCCTTTCAGTCCAAAGCTGTTGTGTCTACGCAACGGCTCAACTGACTCTCATCCCCATGTTCGTTTTCTAGCATCCGTCAGACTTTTGTCACTTTCAGACTAAATTCATCTGTGCTTTATATCTTTCACCTAACTCCATTCTCTGTGATTTTAATGTTCACCACCAGCTTTGACTTTAACTTCCCTTCACTGACCAACCGGGTAAACCAGCCTTTAATTTTGCTCTCTTCCAACGACCTAGAACAATAACTACTGTAGCACCCTACCCATGTCTTTGACTATCTTGGAGATACGCCGAACCTTTTTGACCTTTTCGTAACATCAAATCCTGTGTATTTAGTCATTGTCCTCTCCGTTGGGCTCCGCCAGTCTTCATGTATTTTGGCTTATTGCTCCAGTTCGTCCTCAGGACCCTTTAAAGCTTGTCGCCCACCAGATCGGATCGGAAACGCCGCGGAAGCTTACGAAGCCTCGGAACAGACACGACACGACGTTCAGTACGCCCACCAGCTCAGACGACATAGGATCGGAAACGACGCGGGTGCTATGTTTATCTCTCAGTCTTGAGAGTACCTCGACATAGAAAGGTGCCGCAGCTCTGGCGTGATTCCCTGCTAAATACTAAAATGAGTGATAATAGTAGTGACGAAGAAGTTCTCGTTTTAACCCTTGCCTTAGCAGCTGCAGAGGAAGAAGAACAAGAAGAAAAACAGTGGGTACATCCTACATGTGCATCTAGAGAACAGGAAGGAGAATATTTTACATTGTTTCCTCATTTGAAAAGAGATGATAAAAAGTTTTTTCAATATTTCCGCATGAGTTACGACAAATTTATTGAACTGCTATCAATTGTGGAACCAGTTATATGCAAGCAAAATACTAATTATCGTAAATGTATATCTGCAGAGGAACGACTGGCTGTGACTCTCAGGTAAAATATAATTTGATATTCGCAATATACAGGGTGTCCCACAAAAAAAAAAGACGCCCGAACTTTGATAGACAAAAGCTGTATTCAAAAAATTATACTTACAGAACCGAATTACATGCAATAGATTGAAAGTTATATCAATTCAAAGTTCGGGCCTCTTTTTTGTGGGACAACCTGTATGTGTTTTAAGTCATGCATCTTTTTACTTGTGTACATATAAATTTATGTAAAACTAATCAACTTCAGTTAAATTGTTGAAGGGAACAAAAACATCTTTCAAAACAAAATTTCCTTGCTCATTATAGAAATACTGAGGTTACTAATGTGCATATTTTTACTTGTGTACATATAAATTTATGTAAAACTAATCAACTTCAGTTAAATTGTTGAAGGGAACAAAAACATCTTTCAAAACAAAATTTCCTTGCTCATTATAGAAATACTGAGATTACTAATGTTCTACAATTCTAAGAGATCAGTCATGTTTGGTTCATTCGGCATAGGAGTAAAACATGGCGGATTTGAAGGATTGTCTGAGGAAGGCATAGAAGTGGAAGGACAGCAATGGGAAGGCATAGAAGTTGGAGGATAGTATGGGGAAGGCGTAGAGCGTTCTGAAGTGGAAGGATAGCAATGGGAAGGCATAGAAGTTGGAGTATAGTATGGGGAAGGCGTAGAGCGTTCTGAAGTGGAAGGATAGCAATGGGAAGGCATAGAAGTTGAAGTATAGTATGGGGAAGGCGTAGAGCGTTCTGAAGTGGAAGGATAGCAATGGGAAGGCATAGAGCCTGCTGTAAAATTTTTCAATTCATATTCTGAAACTAAAGCTGGAATGCGAGATTTAATTTCAATTTGTAGAAGGGGTGAAAAGGTTCTGACGGTGTCTTCTACTCCTTTAAAGTAAGATGTTAAATGATCTTGTTTTGATTTCTTATTTTCAAAGTATGTTTTCAAAATTTCATGAGCGGAGGACCCTGTTTCATGGCTAGTCTTTGTTTTCTTTGCCAATGGGGTTCTAATTCGAGTTGCTATGTTTCCCGTCGAGGGCGTTGCGAGTTCCTGACAAGAAAACTGATCTTTTTCATGAACTGAAGAGCTTTCTAATTCCATTGCACTTTCATTTAATGAAGACTCTTTTTCAGCATAAGAAGTCCCATCACCACTCGTGCCTTCGCCTGTGTTTTCCTCTTCCATAGTATTCTTTTTCACAGCAGGCACATTGCTTATTTGAGGCTTTTTATTGTTGAAATGTGCCTTTAAGAACGACATCTGATTTTCATACTTCCAAGGAGATATGTGTTCTGCTTCTTGTCCGCTCACAGTCTTCTTCCTATTTAAAGCCTTTCTGTAGCAATCTCGTAGAAAAGTCCATTTCTTCTTAACATCTTTAACTGAAGGAGGAACATAGTAAAACTTTATAATGTATTCTACATTTATCAAAACTCTATATAATAAAATGCAAGTGAATTAAATGTATTTTTAAATATATTTTTATTTTATGTGTAATTTCTGCTACCTAGCAATGGTGCTCTGCAATCGATGGAAATGCTTTTATATAAACGTTTTACTATTATCATACAGAGACATTCAGGTGTAATGAAAGATGTTTTTTTTGTTTCAGATTTCTGGGCCATGCTGGCACTTACAGAACAGTATCATTCAGCTACAGAATGGGAGAGACAACTGTACGAAGAATTGTTCACACCACTTGCAAAGCGATTTGGGAAACATTAAGTCCAATTGTAATGGCGCCACCTAACGTGAAAAGTTGGGAAAAAATATCAGATGGCTTTGCTCAAAGATGTCGATATCCTAACGTGATAGGGGCTATAGACGGGAAACATATAGTGGTTACAAAACCTAATAACAGCGGCTCACTTTACTTTAATTATAAGAAAGAGTTTAACATTGTATTGTTGGCATTAGTAGATGCAGAGTGTAATTTCATTACTGTTGATTTTGGAGCCTATGGAAAAAACAGTGATGGCGCTATATTCAGAAATTCTAATTTAGGTCAACGTCTTTTATCTAATCACTTGAACATAACACCCCCAAAAGCCCTACCAAGTACAAACATTGTATTGCCGCACGTCATCGTCGGCGATGAGGCTTTTCCTCTTCATAAGCATATCATGCGACCACTCCCAGGAGCGCAACTTGCAAATAGTGCAGCAAATAAAATATACAACTATAGACACTCCAGAGGTAGACGTGTCTCTGAAAATGCCTTTGGCAGACTGGTGAAGAAGTTTAGAATCTTTAGTCAAAAACTGCAAATGACACCGGAGCACGTTGATATTGTTGTTTTAGCAACTACGTGTTTGCATACTTTCCTGAACGATGATAAAAATTTGTGGCAGCCAGGTGAATTTGATAACGAAGAAATACCTAGGGGGTTGAGAGATCTTTGTGGAGTGGTTGGCAATGCTGTGCGTGAAGCTTTCGAGATCAGGGATAGATTTAAGAACTATTTTATTTCACCGGAAGGCCAAGTGCCCTGGCAGGAGGAAATGGTCAACAGAGGAAGGTTACAGTAACATTCGAATTGCATACATATAGAGCTATTGTCAAAGTAACATTACAGTAAATTGTACCTACTAATAAAACATTAAATAAGATGAACTTTTCATACCTTGTAATTTCAACGTTTGTGCAATTTCTTCCCATGCATTTTCTTTTCTTACGGTATCATAATAATGTTGATGACTAATATCGTATAAAATATCATATTGATACACACAATTAATCAGTTTCTCCTCGAAATTAGCTGACATGGTACAATATTGTACAGGATTCCACTAGTTCGCATGCGCGGAGAAAGGCTGAACACATACACCACAGTCTTCACAGCTACTAAGCTTCCATTTCCATCACAACAGGGCTGCCAGATGTTTTTTCACGAAATTATCGTACCTAACCTTCAAAATTATTGTTTTCTCCCCGAAATTATCATACCAATTTATGGGACACATTATCATACATTATCATTATCATACAGCGCTGAGCTATTTTTAACCCTTGCCAACAAATCTTTTGTAGGGTTAAACTGTACACATGAATTTTGTTCTTTGATGCATTCAGCAGCCAACAATGCCCCATTCACTGTTTCTGTATTTAAGCTGCATCTGATTTTCGTTTTACCAATATATGAGGTATCTGTACGTAGACACGAACACCACGAACGTCAGTAATTCATCCTTATTTACTGATTACACAAAGCTGCCTTTCCTCCCATCATTCAGTTCCACAATTCTTCATCTTTTGGTTTTGCACTTCGTTTCCGGTCACTGTGTCACAGTAGTACCCAATGCTCCGGGACTCCGGGTGACCGTTGACACCACCACTACCCCACTACCCCAGACAGCTGAGACAAAAGGCGTAACAACACACTCATGCATACAACTTATGTACGCCTCTATCATACCAGACGTAAATGCTGTTTGCCCGTCACGCTCCTCTTTACACTCTTCGTGTTCAATGCCTCAATCACAGAAGCGAATATAGGGTTGAAAGTTTCTATATACTACTTAGCAAGTAAAAAAAAAAAAAAAAAGACAAACAGAACATTTTCATGTTGAATTTAAACGAATTAATACATTTATGGGAAAAAAAAAAACTACTGTCACTACAGACGGCCCCACAAGCGTAGAATTATCGCACAAAGCGTACGATAGTGAGGAAGGGTATCGTACATCGTATTTGAAGCAAAATTGTCGTACAAACACGATAATTATCGTACGAATGGCAGCCCTGCATCACAAACTCTCCAAACACCGTTCTGCGCATGTGCAGTGTCTCGGACGCATCAGAACTATCAGAAAAATATTCTTTCCAAAATATCCGCGTCGTTTTCGTTCTGATCCGATGCGTCGTTTCGTTTCCGATCTGATCAGGTGGGTGTTAGCACGTTCAAATGTATGGTTTAGATTTTTTTTCCGATGATTCGTGTCCGTTCCGAAGTGTCGTTTCCGATCTGGTGGGTGACAAGCTTAAGGCAGGGGTTCCCAACCTGGGATACATGAACCCACAATGGTACATTGGGTCACAGAGAATAAACACTACTGTACTACATGGTGCTGTAATCTGCACTCAGATTGCACAATGGTTTTTTTTTTCTTTTTTCTTAATTTCCTTATTTTAGTAAAAAAAAAAAAAAATATTTAAATTATATGAAGAGTAGGGTAAATAACATTTCGTTTCCACTATCATGAAACTTCCTGTATAGTACCATCTCGAGACTAGCGGGCGGCAGCGGCTTGAGTCGCTCAGTCCTCCTGACATAGCTGGGGAAGGTGTGATGATGTTACTCGTTTCCAACACTGTTGCCGTAGCTTTGTTGTAAATATACTACACATGCAAGAAAATAAATAAAAAAGACAAGAATATCCGAGATTAATTAAAAAAGAAAGTCATATCATTATCTGGCTCGGACCCAAGTTGGTACATGTATTCTTACTTAAATGCACAATACCATGTATCTTAAGGAATTGCATGGGCAAAATTTTCTTAGTAAATAAGTTTATCTTTTTTCTGAACTTTTTTTCGCTGATCTGGCCAGCAAATCCATTGCACAGTGATGATAGTTTTACTGAGCAAGACCTAACTCTTATATCCATGGCTGCCATCTTGGATTACTGAGCAAGGGTAAACAACCCTCATCGATTTTATTTAGGAACAAGTGAGAGACAGCAACTCTGTAAAATGTCCAATGGCCCTTTTATTGTATTGATACATTTTAGCCATCAAAGGCCAGGAGATGGTATTAACAAAGATTCTTAAGTACAGAGGTTTGGCTCAGCCCAGCTTTTACGCTTAGTGTCGTACTTAACTTCCCGATTAAGGCGTCGAAAACTTAAGACAGGTCAGGAGGAGACATGAAATACCCAAGTATCATCACATAGGTGAAGCTAAAGGAATCTTGAGTTTGTCTTTTTTTTTTTTTGTTACTTATTTGCCTTACATAACTTTAGTCTTAGTTATTCTTATCAGTGTAACATCTTTACTATCTAATGTTTGAGCTTATGTGGATGTTCTATCTCGCCTTATCTTCCTTTTCTTTTTCATCTCCTGTTTGCAAATTTTTGTTTTCAAATACATCAGTAGGTAGTGAAGAAGTTACACTGATAAGGATAACTAAGAAAAAAGTTATGCAAGACAAAATAAATAAGGAAAAATTAAGACAAACTCAAGGTTTATAATTTTCTGGACCCTTTTCTGGTTTATATACTCTTACCTTTCCCTAGCCAACTTTAATTTCCCCTATCTTGAATGCGTTTCCATTTCCTATTGAAATTCTCTTGATTATTTCCCTCATTCATCCACGGAGGCTCCAAACTAGGATCCTTGTTGCTAATTCTTCTTAAGTAGACTTTAATTTTCTATCCTCTACCTTTATTATTCATTATTTGATTATTTTTTTTATTATTTATTTTGCGTTGCTTATTTTGTCTCGTATCACATTTGTTCTTAAAATTATTTTAACATGGTTACACTATGTTAGGAATAGGTAGGATGGGAAATACTATACCATAATTTTCTTTTCTTTTTCCTTCTTTTCTCACTTACAGTGTGGGAGCCGGGCTGAGCAAAGGCCACCTAGATTGTCTCTCTAGGTGGACTTCGCTGGGCTCAAGTTGGTTCCCCCCTACATAGTGAACAGGTGTTTAGAGCAGATGAGAATGAGAAGCTGACAGATATTTCCATAACTAGGGAGATAGTGGAACAGGAGATAGATAGGCTAAAAAAGTTCAAGACACCAGTACCAGATGAAATATATCCCAGAGTACTTAAGGAATGCAAAGGGATTATTAGTGAGCCGTTAGTTTCTGTCTTTAGGAAATCACTGGAGTCGGGTGAGGTACCAATAATGTGGAGGCAGGCTAATGTAGTACCCATCTTTAAGAAAGGAGATAAAACTTTAGCGTCTAATTATAGATCTGTCAGCTTAACTTCAGCTGTAGGTAAAATGTTAGAGTCAATAATAGCGAGGAACATTAGGGAACATTTAGACAAACATAACTTGATAAATAAGTCACAGCATGGCTTCACGAAGGGGAAACCTTGCCTGACAAACTTGTTAAGTTTTTACAGTAAAGTGTACGAGGCAGTAGATAATGGTGATAGTTATATCTTATATCTGGACTTTAGTAAAGCATTTGACAAGGTACCCCATCAAAGGTTCCTGAGAAAGGTTAGGGCACACGGGATAGATGTGAAGGTGTTAGGCTGGATAGGGTCATGGTTTAGTGACAGGCGACAAAGTTGTAGCAAACGGCTCGAAATCTGAGTGGGGTCATGTAATTAGTGGGATGCCACAGGGATCAGTAATTAGGGCCATTGTTATTTCTAATATATATCAATGACTTGGATAGTGGAATTAGTAGTGATGTTAGTAAATTTGCGGATGACACAAAGATAAGTAGATTAATTAGGTCGCCTTGCAGGCAGATTTAGATAGAATGAATGAATGGACGGATAGATGGCAAATGCAATTTAATATCAATAAATGCTAAGTACTTAGCGTAGGTAGAGGAAACCCATACAGTAGGTACACATTAAACAACCAAACTCTGGTAGGTACAGGGTACGAGAAAGATTTAGGAGTTATTGTTAGCTCTGAACTCCGTCTAGGGAAACAATGCATAGAAGCCAGAAACAGGGCAAATAGGGTATTAGGATTCATTTTTAGGAGTGTTAAAAGTAGAAGGCCGGAAGTAATATTAAAGTTATACTTGGCGCTGGTCAGACCTCATCTACACTACGCTGTGCAGTTCTAGTCCCCACATTACAGGAAAGATATAGGTCTACTAGAATCAGTACAGAGGAGAATGACTAAAAGGATGCAGGGGATGAGGAGTATTCCTTACGAGGCGAGACTGAAGTTGTTAAATTTACATTCTTTAGAAAGACGTAGGTTAAGAGGGGACCTGATAGAAGTCTTTAAGTGGTATAAGGGTTATAACAAGGGGGATGTAGGCAAAATTCTTAGGATCAGCAACCAGGGTAGAACAAGAAATAACGGGTTCAAGCTTGAAAAATTTAGTTTTAGGAAGGAGATAGGAAAAAACTGGTTCTCAAATAGAGTGGTAGATGAGTGGAACGGACTCAGTAATCATGTTGGTAGTGCTAGGACACTAGAGAGCTTTAAGAGAAGATTAGACAGGTTTATGGATGGCGATAATAGATGGAAATAGGTAGGTATATTTCATACAGGGACTGCCACGTGTAAGCCTGGTCGCTTCTTGCAGTTTCCCTTATTTCTTATGTTCTATGTTCTTTTCTTTTTTTTTTTTTTCTACCTCCCAGGCTGAGTTCAGTATTATTCCCACGGGAACTGTGTGGGAAATGCCTGCTGTCGCAAATATTTGCGACAACAATATATATATATATATATATATATATATATATATATATATATATATATATATATATATATATATATATATATATATATATATATATATATATATATATATGGCATGATACATAATAGTGAAAATAAACATGTTATGTTAAAAAAATATATACATGTCACCCTGAGCTTCCATATATATATATATATATATATATATATATATATATATATATATATATATATATATATATATATATATATATATATATATATATATATATATATATGGAAGCTCAGGGTGACACATGTATATATTTTTTTAACATAACATGTTTATTTTCACTATTATGTATCATGCCATTTTCAACACATGTACTCGTAACAACAGTGTTAGGAAGAGTTCCTGTATTGGCCAGCTGGTCACATTGTTAGCAAGCAGAAGCTGCCGGACAAACTGCCACTTGGTGGAACGGGCAGAGTAGCAAGCAGAAGCTGCCGGACAAACTGCCACTTGGTGGAACGGGCAGAGAGGGCTCGCAGGTGTTCCATGCAGAACGTGGCTTGTCTGTATATACTTGTACCAAAGGGCCAATACAGTGTAAAAAGCTGCTTAGAGTTTATTATAACTTCCTAGCAGAGGCCGTAAATTTAGAGAAAAGAGAGTGAATGTGACAAGCATAGAGTCACGAGTAGGTGAGTAACTCCATAACTGTGACATTATTTTTATCAATGAAATGTTCATGTCATTAAGAAATGTCAAGAGTTTTTTTTTTATTATTATGTTGGCCGGGCAAATAAAAAAAATAAATAAATAAAAAAAATAAAGACCCACAGAGATGCCAGTCCCTCAATAGGGTCCAAAGCCGTAGTCCAAAATTGAAGAATAAGTGTCTTAAAACCTTCCTCTTCAATGAGTTCAAGTCATAGGAAGGTGGAAATACAGAAGCAGGCAAGGAGTTCAGAGTTTACCAGAGAAAGGGATGAATGAATGAGAATACTGGTTAACTCTTGCGTTAGAAAGGTGGACAGAATAGGGGTGAGAGAAAAAAGAAAGTCTTGTGCAGCGAGGTTGCGGAAAGAAGGGAAGCATGCAGTTAGCAATATCAGAAGGGCAGTTAGTATGAAAATTGCGGTAAAAGGTAACAAGATATGTAATATTGCAGCAATGAGAAAGAGACTGAAGACAGTCAGTTAGAGGAGAGGAGTTGATGAGACGAAAAGCTATTGATTCTACCCTGTCTAGAAGAGCGATATGAGTGGAACCCCTCCAGTCATGTGAAGCATACTCCATACATGGACAGGTAAGTCCCTTGTACAGAGGTAGCAGTTGGAAGGGTGAGAAAACTGGCAGAGACGTCTCAGAACACCTAACTTCACAGAAGCCGTTTTAGCTAGAGTTGAGATGGGAAGTTTCCAGTTTATACTTTACGTAAAGGACAGACTGAAGATGTACAGCATAGAAGAGGGGAACAGTTGAGTATCATTGAAGAGCAGGGGATAGTTTTCTGAAAGGTTGTTTCGAGTTGATAGATGAAGGAATTGAGTTTTTGAGGCACTGAACAATACCAAGTTTGTTCTGTCCAAATCAGAAATTTTAGAAAGATCAGAAGTCATGCGTTCTGTGGTTTCCCTTCATGACCTTCCTGAAGGGTTGGACGTTTATAAAAAGACGTGGAAAAGTGCAGGGTGGTATCATCAGCACAGAAATGGATAGGACAAGAAGTTTGGTTTAGAAAATCATTGATGAATAATAGGAAGAGAGTGGGTGACATGATAGAACCCTGAGGAACACCACTGTTAATCGATTTAGAAGAACAGTGACTGTCTACCATAGTAGCAACAGAATGGTCAGAAAGGATACTTGAGATGAAGTTACCGAGGGAAAGATAGAAGCCATAGGACGGTAGTTTGTAAATCAAGGCTTTGTGCCAGACTCTATCAAAAGCTTTTCATATGTCTAAGGCAACAGCAAAAGTTTAACAAAATCTATACAAGAGGATGGCCAAGACTCAGTATGGAGAGCCAGAAGATTACCAGTAGAACAGCCTTGATGGAACCCATACTGGCGATCAGATAGAAGGTTGTGAAGTGAATGTTTAAGAATCTTCCTTTTTTTTTTTTTTTTTTTTTTTTTTATGTAGGAAGGATACTGGCCAAGGGCAACAAAAATCTAATAAAAAAAAATGCCCACTGAAATGCCAGTCCCTAAAAGGGTCAAAGCAGTGGTCAAAAGTTGGTGGATAAGTGTCTTGAAACCTCCCTCTTGAAGGAATTCAAGTCATAGGAAGGTGGAAATACAGAAGCAGGCAAGGAATTCCAGAGTTTACCAGAGAAAGGGATGAATGATTGAGAATACTGGTTAACTCTTGCGTTAGAGAGGTGGACAGAATAGGAGTGAGAGAAAGATGAAAGTCTTGTGCAGCGAGGCCGCGGAAGGAGGGGAGGCATGCAGTTAGCAAGATCAGAAGAGCAGTTAGCATGAAAATAGCGGTAGAAGACAGCTAGAGATGCAACATTGCGGCGGTGAGAGAGAGGCTGAAGACAGTCAGTTAGAGGAGAGGAGTTGATGAGACGAAAAGCTTTTGATTCCACCCTGTCTAGAACAGCAGTATGAGTGGAACCCCCCCAGACATGTGAAGCATACTCCATACATGGACGGATAAGGCTCCTGTTGAGGAGATATTCAAAAACTTTATATAGGCAGGAAATCAAAGCATTAGGATGGTAGCTTAAGAGATTAAAAGTGTCATCTTTCTTGAGAACAGGCTGAATGTAGGCAAACTTCTAGCAAGAAGGAAAGATAGATGTTGACAGACTGAGTTGAGACTTTGAGTAGGCAATGTGCAAACACGTAGGCGCAGTTTCGGAGAACAATTGGAGGGACCCCATCGGATCCATAAGCCTTCCGACGGTTTAGACAACGAGGGCATGGAAAACATCACTGCGAAGAATTTTAATAGGTTGCATGAAGTAGTCATAGGGTGTAGATGAGGTGAGAACAAGTTTTTAGCAAATGTATGAGCGAAGAGTTGAGCTTTAGAGATAGATGAGATAGCAGTGGTGCCATCTGGTTGAAATAAAGGAGGGAAAGAAGAAGAAGCAAAGTTATTGGAGATGCTTTTGGCTAGGTGCCAGAAGTCATGAGAGGGGAGTTAGATCTTGAAAGATTTTGACACTTTCTATTAATAGTTTTTTGGTTAGTTGGAGCTTGGCATGGTTCCGGGCAGAAATATAAAGCACATGAAATTCTGGTGATGGAAGGCTCAAGTACCTTTTGTGGGCCATCTCTCTGTCATGTATAGCACGAGAACAGGCTGTGTTAAAGCAAGTTTTTGGAAGGTTTAGGTCGAGAAAAAGAGTGAGGAATGTACACCTCCATGCCAGACACTATCACCTCTGTCATGCGCTAGGCACGCTGACACGGAAGCAATAGTCATTCCAAGGAAAATCAGCAAAATACCTCCTCTCAGGCTTCCCCAACAAGCAGAGGCAAAACGCCAGAGTCACCTCCACTTTGGGGGATCCTGAGGAGGGATTACAGCGATAGCACAAGATACAGATATGAGATTGAGATAGGAGGAGCCCAACGGAGGAAATAGGGTAACAGCATAAGCAGAAGGATTAGAGGTTTGGAAAAGGTCAAGAATGTTGGGCGTATCTCCAAGACGGTCACGAATACGAGTAGGACGTTGCACCAATTGCTCTAGGTCGTGGAGGATAGAAAAGTTAAAGGTTAGTTCACCAGGATGGTCAGTGAAGGGAGAGGAAAACCAAAGATGGTGGTGAACACTGAAGTCTCCAAGAATCGAGATCTCCGCAAAAGGGAAGCGAATCAGAATGTAATCCTTGGAAGTTAAGTAGTCAAAGAATTACTTATAGTCAGATGAGTTTGGTGAGAGGGATACAGCACAAATAAATTTAGTTTAGGAGTGACTCTGTAGTCGTAGCCAGATGGTGTAAAACTCAAAAAAATCAAGAGCATGGGCATGAGAGCAGGTTAAGTCGTTGCACACATAGACGCAACATCCAGGATAGAGAAAGCAGGAGGAAACAGAAAAGGGGTTACTGTCAGTTGCCTTAGACACCCATATGTATAAGTATTGTGACTTAGATCAGGATATATTGTGACAAACACACGCGTGCGCGTTTAATCATGTAGTTTTTATTTTCTTTTTATTTATTTGTTATTTATTCATTATTATTTTTTTTTTATTTTATCTATTTATTTATTTTTTATTTATTTTTTTCGGCCAGGCGACTTCAAGACACCCTTGTATCCTCCTCACGCCAGGGGGGAGGATACAAGGGAGGCGCGTCCCCCAGTTTGGGAAGAATTGCCATAGAGAATACATGAATAGTGTTAACTTGATTAGGTTGAGCCTTGTTTTATGTTATCTCGTATTTTACCTCAAATTACATTTTGTAAACAAGGAGCTGATCCTACCTTTCTATTTAGTCTGGGCAGATTGGACAGACTTTTATTCTCACTATTTCTGGTAACATGTTTCCCATCATCCAAATACGCAAAAGGACCACGTTAATGTAGAAATGCATTTGAGATCAGCGTAAGAATAAAGATTACTTACTAACGTTTTTAGATGCCATATAATTCGTGTGTATACTCGTATATATATATATATATATATATATATATATATATATATATATATATATATATATATATATATATATATATATATATATATATATATATATATATATATATATATCACTTTATGTAACGTACGATAGATCAGTAACTCGTTTTCTTCTCTCTCTCTCTCTCTCTCTCTCTCTCTCTCTCTCTCTCTCTCTCTCTCTCTCTCTCAAGGAATTAACATTTTCGGAACAAAAGTTTTGAAATGAAATATTTAATCATCCAACTATTTAGGAATATTTTCATCTTATTCCTGTTATATTCAGCTACAATATTATATATCACAGTAATTTACAACAACATAACGAGTACGTCATTAATAAATATTGTAGTTATCCATATCCTAGTTCTTTGTGAATATGTGTCACAGAAAACGTCCCTGTTCGATTATTGGTTGAACATACTATATTTGTTCCAATTTTAATTATTCTTTTTAGTTTTTTACTATCATGCATCTCACAATTTAGAGCAGATTTTGTAGCTTATCACAAAAAAGTAATGGAAGACGTGCACATGTTTCTTCCTTGCTTTCCCCGGTATTACTTTGTGCTCTCCTCCTCCTTCTCTTCCTCCTCATCATCATTACCTTTATCATCATCCATCATCATCATCATCATCATCATCTTAGTGAGAATAGTGATGTGGTTTCAGGATAAAAAAAAAAAAAACAAATAAATAAATAATCCCAACGAAGCTGATCGGTGCCACTAAAAAAGCTCATCTCGCATTGAGTCTTCCTTTCTAGAAAAAAAATATATAAATAAAATAAAATAAAATAAAATAAAAACACCTGACAGCGAGACAGTGGGTTAGCGCCTTAGCAGATCAGAGTGAGATGAAGTTGGGCGGAATTGTGTGGAAATATGTGGAAGGTCGAGGTGATTCACTTAATTAATTCATTGGAGCACGAAAACAGGTGTTTTATTACATTATGTAACAAAATTTCACCTTTATCTTGTTCTTAGCCCCAAAACCATCTAAAACAAAATAGAAAAAAAATTATTTTGATCCTAAAACTTTGCTTTTGTGGTTAAAACAATGAATTTACATTTTGAACTATTTTATTGTAGTATTGGTTATTATTGATTTTCATGCCAGGTTTACAAACTTTACCTTTACCTTCACAAAATCTTAATTGCTTATCAAATTGCTTTTGAAATGTTGCAAATAAGTTAAAACAATGAAAGAAAGAATATTAAGTGTTTGGGTTTAGGAAGTGGGATAAGAACCCAGGGAGGAGTTAGGATTCTTTTAATCTCTAACGTTTCGGCTGAATAGCCATCCTCAGAGAGACTGATTTACATGAGTGAAAACACACTCTTTATAACAACATACAAAATTTTCTCATTTGACATTCGTACAGAGTATTGCCATCCCGGCGTGTACCTCACCTAATTTTATTTTCCTAGTCAGGTGGCATTATCCACCTACGTGACGAGCCTTTACTGGGGATTTTCCTTGTACCTGACCTGAGGGCCAACCTGGCGGAATTACCCGCCCACCTGATTAAACCTTCTCTGTGGTTAATGACTTCCCTAGTTGTTATGAGGGCTGCCTCTATAGCTTTTCTCATTCTTTTCTTCAATCCAACTGTTGGATTTATTCTATAGCTTTTCTCATTCTTTTCTTCAATCCAACCTTCAATCTATAGAATAAATCCAACAGTTGGATTGAAGAAAAGAATGAGAAAAGCTATAGAGGCAGCCCTCATAACAACTAGGGAAGTCATTAACCACAGAGAAGGTTTAATCAGGTGGGCGGGTAATTCCGCCAGGTTGGCCCTCAGGTCAGGTACAAGGAAAATCCCCAGTAAAGGCTCGTCACGTAGGCGGATAATGCCACCTGACTAGGAAAATAAAATTAAAATTAGGTGAGGTACACGCCGGGATGGCAATACTCTGTACGAATGTCAAATGAGAAAATTTTGTATGTTGTTATAAATAGTGTGTTTTCACTCATGTAAATCAGTCCCTCTGAGGATGGCTATTCAGCCGAAACGTTAGAGATTAAAAGAATCCTAACTCCTCCCTGGGTTTTTATCCCCCTTCCTAAACCCAACTACTTGTCAACATGAACAGTTCACAATATTAAGTGTTCTAATTTTTTTTTTATTTTAATGAGATCATTCTTGAACTGACCAGATCTAACAAGAAATTTCTCATATTTAGAAAAGTTTGCTAATATTTCAGAAATCTTAGCAAATCTTCCAGAATGTTCTACTAGACATTTTTAGAAGTTTCTAGAACATTTTAGAACATTCTTTTCAATGTAAATATTTCCAGAATATTCTAGAACTTTCTAAAATACAGTAGAAATAAGTAAAAGCATCAAGAACTTTCTAGAATGATTCAGAATATCCTAAAGTATGTTCAAGAATATTCTGAGAACATTCTGGAATACATTCTAGAAAGACTAAGAATATGCTAGAGTACTGCTTGACAATATAAAACCATGGGCTTGCAGACCACCAATCAGATCTGCTTTGGCTGCCTGAGAAGACATCACAAGAAGTGAAATGACATCAAGAGGCTACAGTCGTTCTCCAGATGCATTCTGTGGTCAATTCATCAAGACAAGAGCAAAGAAGTAATCTGTGACAACATCTGGAAAAATGTGTGAAGCTTACGAAGCATATTTTGTTGTGCCAGTTGGGGACCAAGACAAGATCTGGGCACCTCATTTTGCTTGTGAGGATTGTAAGTGAACACTAGAAGTTTAAATAGCTGTTAGTTTATCGAGTAAAAATCCAATTAAGATTTAAGAATAAAAATAAAATAAGTTTAACAGAAACTCATACTGTTGTTCTTTTACAGGATTGTATAAAGGGGAAAACAGAGCTATGAAATTTGCTATTCCTAGAATATGAACCTACTGATCACTCAACTGACTGCTTTTTCTGCATGGTGGATCCTTCCAAACGCCGATCTGGGAAAAATGCACCTGCTGTTTTCTATCCAGATATTCCATCTTCCATTGCACCAATACCACACAGATTTTCCTGTACCAGCTCTTTCAGAAAAAAAGTCAACTATCAGAAGAAAGCAGCTAGGCAGAAGATGAGCTAAACAGAGAGGAAGATTGTGACATTACAGATTCAGCAGTTGTTTAAAGGAATCCTTAACCAAAGAGATCTTAATGACCTCATCAGAGATCTTGGTGAGCTTTTGATTTCAAGGCTGAAGAAATGGGATTTATTTGATGACAGTGTACAAGCGACCAGACAAAGAAAACGTCACAAACATTTATCCAGCTTCTTTGCAAAGGAGGAAAGGCTATGCCACTGCAATGATGTATCAGGCTTGTTTGGTGCTATTGTTATTGGTTGCAATGCAGATGAATGGAGACTTCATTAATAGCTCCTCCAAAAGCCTGAAAGCTGTACTTCTGCACAATGGAAACAAGTATCCATCTCTGCCTCTTCCTCATTCTGTGCATCTTAAGGAGGACTACAGCAGTGTAAAGCTTCTACTGGAAACTAAACTACAACAAGTATTGCTGGGAAGTTATTGGAGACTTCAAGATAGTGGCTTTCTTGATGAGATTGCAAGGAGGTTTTACCAAGAATCCCTGTTTTCTTTGCTTTTTGGGACAGTAGAGACAGAGCAGCACATTACCAGAGAAAGCACTGGCCCCTAAGGACTGACACTACAGTGGGAGCGCACAGTATCAAACATGAGCCATTGGTGAATCCTCAAAAGGTTTTGTTTCCTCCACTACACATCAAACTGGGTCTCATGAAACAGTTTGTTACAGCTCTTGACAAGGAGTCTGCTGCCTTTAATTATCTTCAAGATTTCTTTCCGAAGCTTTCAGAGACAAAGGTGAAATCTGGTATCTTCATTGGACTACAAGTATTATGGAGTGCTCAGAATTTTTACTGAAGCTCACAGAAAAGGAGAAAAAAGCTTGGGAGTGTTTCATTGCTGTAATACAGGGCTTTCTTGGCAACAACGAGGCTAACTATATGGAACTAACTATATGGAACTTTAGTGAAAATCTATGGTGAGATGGGCAGCAGAATGTCCTAGATGCTCACATCGACATCTTCAAGGAAAATATGGGAGCATATTCAGAGGAACAAGGGGAGGGCTTTCACCAGGATATAATGAACTTTGAACAGAGATATCAGAGATCCTTCAATGAAAATATGATTGGAGACTATATTTGGGGGCCCATACGTGAAAGTGTACTCACGCAAATCAAGAAAAACTGTTATTTTTTAATCTTGAAAATTAGTTTTAGAAGTTTTAAAATAAGTTTTCGTGTTATTTGATTTGTGTGTGTGTGTGTGTGTGTGTGTGTGTAAATAATAATAATAATAATAAACGGTTTATTCTTTAGGCAGTCAACAAACTGAAAATGTACATTGGGGGTGGGGGAATACTTGACATAAATCCTAAAGGTAAGTCAAATCTAGAAGAGACTATTGATTGATGGTTCGCACCATGGTGGGAATCGCACTGAGTCTGTACCGGTCCGTACATGGCGCCTTTAGGGGCGTTATCTTATTGTGGTGTCTGGTGGCACGGATAGGGCGAAGCGCGTCAGGCGGCAGCATGTTTCTGAGACGTGGATGATTCAGAAGTCCCCTTCCAAACTTCTCTAGGGCCTCACTGTACCTGGACAGCTTCAGGGTGTTCAGGGCTTCTTCATAGGTGGTGTATGCAGGGCCAAGGATGACCCTGCACGCCCTTTTCTGCACACTCTCCAACTGTAGCTGTTGAGTTTGTGTGAGGGAGGAGGACCACGCTGGGGAGGCGTACATGAGTTTGGGGAGGATGAAAGTAAGATACACCCCCCTTAACTCATCTGTCGGCGTCCCCAGCGACCTGAGTCTGCACAGCATGTACAGCCTGTAGGTAGCTGATCTTATGGTGCTGGCGACATGCTGCTTCCAGGTCAGCTGGTCGTCCACCGTGACTCCGAGGAGCTTGGCACATCGGACTACCTGGAGGGGGTGAGGGCCCACTGAGAGCTGGGGAGGGGGCACTGGTACAGAGGAGGTACAGAAATGCATCACCACAGTTTTGTTGTGGTTGATGGTCATCCTGCTCTCCTCCGTCCACGTCTGCAGTCGCTCCAGGATCACTTGCAGTGGCGAGTAGTCCGGGTTCTTGGTGGAAACTGGGACGCCCACGGTGCAGTCGTCCACATACTTCCAGCGATGGGGGGTGTCAGTGAGGGCGTCGTTAATGAGGAGGAGGAAGCATAGAGGACCCATCTTGGTCCCCTGGGGGACCCCACAAGTCAGCTGTTGGAAAGTAGAGACAGAGCCCTGATAGCGAACGGCCTGACGCCTCCCTGTGAGGAAGTCGGCTAGCCACGCTATCAGGTTAGGAGGGAGACCCAGACTCACTGCTTTGCTGATGACAACAGTGTGATCAACAAGATCAAAAGCCTTTTTGAAGTCCACAAAAGCAACAGCTAGAGAGGTGTTTCGCTTGTCCAGGTGGCTGTGGATGAATTCAAGGAAGCTGGTCAGGTAATGGGAGGTGGAGGTGGCTTTAATATTTCCAAACTGTCTGATATCCACGGTATTACAAATTTTGGTGTAGGCCCAGTCATATACAAAATCTTCACAAATAAGGCTAGGGATGGGGGTGATAGAGACTGGTCTGAGGTCACTGAGTGACTGTGGACTGGAGGTTTTGGGGATGGGGGTGACGTAAGATGTCTTCCAGTCCTCGGGGCAAGAGTGTTGGGAGAGTGAAGCGTTTATTATTGAGCATAGCGGTGTTGCTAGCTCTACCGCAAATTCCATGCAAATTTTTATAGGAAGGTCAGTGGGTGTGGTGGATCTTGGTTTGAATTTGAGTATTCTCTTAAAAACATCCACCGCCTGGACACTGGGGGTATGAGAGGGGGCCGGAAGATAGGCAGGAAGCAGAGTGGTGTGGAGGGGAGGAAAGGTTTGACAGATAGCAGCAAAGTGATCGTTCATCTCCTGAGCCGCGAGAGTAGCAGGAAGGTGTGAGGTGCAAGGAAGAGACGAAGTGTGCTTTTGTAGGCCACATAAAGCTTTGATCTTAGCGTACCACTGTCTGTTGTTGGTCAGCTTGAGGTGGTGTATCTTGTCTGGGTAATAGTTTGCCTTTGCATTCTTAATCTCCCTGATTACTCTGTTTCTTAGTTTCCTGTAAAGGACCGGCCAGGAGTGGAACGCCCAGGTCCGCTGACGCATGAGTCTTTTAATGCGGGGTGTCATCCAGGGAGCATCAGAAGGGTGCGTTGTGACGCTCTTGGTTGGGAAGTAGCGGTGGAAGGCCTCTGTGGTGGTGGTGACGTAATTCTGCCATTTTAAGTGGACGTCCTCCACATCCAGCACTTCGGTCCACGGGTGTTGTGTCACCCACTGCCCAAACTCCCTCATGGCTGAGTCAGGCATGGGGCGGTGGGTCCTGGTGACGGTTGACCGGGGGGTCGAGGTGATGGGTGTGGGTGACCACAGTATGGAGAGGTGGGTGCTCCGTCCCATGGGAGGCAGCGGTTTGGGGGGCGAGTACTGCTGGCCCAGGTCTGTCAGTATAAGGTCGAGGATGGCTTGCTGGTGGGTGGGGAAGTCCACGACCTGGGTGAGGTGTAGCTGGTGTAGAATATCGTTGATATCTAATCTGTTAAAGTCCCCACAGATGACCAGTTTGGCGGCAGGATACTTCACCCTCAGGGCATCAGCAGTGTCGATGATGTGAGTGGTGAGTAACTGTGCTGTGGCGGCTCTTGGGGGGTGATACACGACGCACACATGATGGAGGCCGTGTTGCTGGGATGGCAGGGGGGCGTGACTCTCACCCACAGGGCCTCTACACCGGCCGGAATATCGACAGGGAGGTGTGAGGGGCTGAGGGAAGAGCGGCAGAAAACGGCTACTCCCCCCCCCCCTGCGTCCTGACCGCAGGTGATGATAGAGCTGGTAGCCCTGCATTGAGCACACCTCAGGAACAATCTGCCACGCCTCAGTAACCGCCACAATGTCTGCACAAGTAGAACTCACCGTCACGATTAATTCGTCCATTTTGTTGGCTAAAGATGTTGCATTGAATAAGAGGAGGGAGGGTAAACTGTACCAAATCCGAGGTACTTCAATGTGCCTGTATTCCTTCTTCCCTACCCTGCGGTCAACTCTGGCACTTGAGGTCACAACCTTGATGGGACGCACTTGTTTCCCTCCCCTCTACCCGCGGTTCCGAAATAGTTTCAGGCTCTTAAGGCACTTTATCACTTTGGGCGGCGGGTAACCTGATCCTCGCCTGCGACGTAGGAGGTAGTTGCGTTCGTACGTTTGCACTGGAGCACTCATTGTTCTTAATGTGTCACCACTCACTCACTAAATGTGTTCACAAGTACAGGAGTTTCACCAGGGCGAGCCTAAAACTAAAAGCTAAGAGTTGAAAACAGAAACAAAAACAAAACTAAGGTCGCTATTACTAGTGGTAAGGGGAAGGCCAACAAGCTGGCCGAGGCTGCCCGAGAGCGCCAAGGGTCACACGTCCTGCCCGTGTGAGGTCAGAACTGTGTGTGTGTGTGTGTGTGTGTGTGTGTGTGTGTGTGTGTGTGTGTGTGTGTGTGTGTGTGTGTGTGTGTGTGTGTGTGTGTGTGTGTGTGTGTGTGTGTGTGTGTGTGTGTGTGTTCTGTCCAAAATTGGTGAAGATGGTGAAATATAACTATTCTGGGGCAAAAAAAAAAAATAAATAAATGAATTTTTTAAAGCCACAAATGCAAAGTTTGACAGGAATGATGGACATTTTCTATTGTTTTGCAATGAAGAGTTGGAAAATAACACTTGCTTGTCAAAGACAAAAAAAACGTGTTACATAGTGTTATTTAATCATGTCGAGGTTCCCCTTCAGGTCAGATAGAAGAGACTGCTATGGATGTGATTTTTAGTGTTTAGTTCTACATTCTAGTTTATAGTTTATGGAAGGGTGTATGAAATCCGGAACAAAATTAATTTCGTCTTATTTTTACTATTTTTATTTTATCTGCTGTATATTTTTTGCATGCAATATTTTACGTTTCTTTATTCCAACGCTTCTATATAACAGGGGCGTTAAAATCTGAAAAATAAATGTAGCTATAGTTTATAAAATCTTTCCTTTTTATCTCTTGTTTCGTTTCATAACTGATTTAGATCGTAGCACTGATCTTAAATTTTGGTGTACGATCAGTTAAGTTTTCTCCGTTAAAAAGTATTTGCCACTAATCTAGTGAATTGAGAATGTTGTTTGGTGAAGCGCAGGGAGTTAAGCTGAGAAGTTTGGCAAGTACTCGATTCCCTGTGATTCTACTAGCACTCTGTTGGCTTCTTAAATCCAGGTCAAGGAGGAGGAAGTGGGGAAAAAATAACGAAAAGAACAACAACAACAACAACAACAACAACAACAACAACAACAACAACAACAACAACAACAACAATAACATCAATAACAACAACAACAACAACAACAACAACAACAACAACAACAACAACAAAGTAAATAAAAAAAAAAGATGAAGGGAAGAAAAATAAAAAAAAAAAAAAATGGAGGAAGAGCAGCAGTTATCGTAATGCAATTTTCATGAGGATGAAGAGGCAGGTCGATGACGAGGAAGAGTAAACGATGAAGAGTAAACGGAAAAGGGTCAAAGTACATTTTTTTTTTTCAACACCCCACCACCACCATTACTGCCAACACTCACTACCACCATTACTATCCATCATACATGATCATTACCAGTATCACCATTATCATCAGTATTACCATCATACGCCCCTTCCGTCATCCCCAACAGCGTTTATGATTCTACTAGAGGCCACCCCTAATATTCTCCACTAATCTTTGTGTACTACACGTTAATTCCAAATAATGTCAGCGAGGACAAAGGTCTCTTCTAATCTTCACTCTTCTTTGTCTCTTGCATATCTATTTTTAGACCATTAAAAAAAAAAACAGGTATTATCACCATTCCTCACCTTTCTATGTCTTTTCTAACCATTCATTCCAGACCATTCCATGAAGAGCAAGAACATTTTCAACGTTCTCTTTTCATTTATGTTTTCTTCCCCTCTATATCAGGTAATTTCGGCAAGATTAAGGGCATCCCCAACTTTCTTGAGTCATCTCTGTTGAATGCCCTTACATTTCAGGCCATCCAAGTAAGGACATAGAAAAAGAGAAACGTTAGAACGAAAGAGAAGATACAAAAATCCAGCAGACATATATGCAGCAGTTCCTGGACAAAGATAACTTCAACTCCCTTAGTTCATCTATATCTAATGTCAGTTTGTTTGTTTATTTGTTTTCTAAACATAGCAGCAAGCGTTAGCCTCTCCTGATTAGCTTCTGCTCATCCACCTCATACTTGCCTATTTACCTTCTGCTCTTTCTACAAGTGTCCTGGATCCGAGAGTGGGACCTGAGGATCTTGACAGTGGCTCGCTACACTTACATGATGGTCCTTCGCTATGAGGCGCTGCACCAGAACAGCACCAACCAGTGGACGCTTGGAATCAGGTCAGCCCAGCCAGGGCACCTACGAGTGTCATGTCAGCACGAAACCAGTCAAGACCTTCACCATTTACCTCAGGGTGATGAGCGGGTCTTGGAAGAGCAGAATAATGAGAACAAACGCAGGAATGGCAATATGAATAGTACGAGTAGATAGGGAACAAGCATACCATAAGCTGCGAGAGTCCAGTAGGCCTTCATATAGCTGTTCCTGTATATTACATCTATACCTTTGTTTTTTTTTTTGTAGTGCATTATATCTAAACCTTTGTTTTTGTTTGTAATATATTACATCTAAGCCTTTTGCTTTATTCCGAGACATTAGTTTACGGTATGGGACTGAATTACTGATTTCTGGCTTTAAGAAACTAATGCTCCTCAAGCGACATACCTTTCCTAAGGCTCTGGGAATGGCAGTTTACATCAGGATTGATTTTTCGGCCTCACATAGGGTCACATATGAATGTGGATGTCATGAGGTCCAGATTATTAAGGTGTGTGGAAAGCATAATAGTTTTTACATCTCCATCTATCGCAGCCCTGATGTGGATGATGGCATTTATGATTGTTTTTCTTTTTGGTGGTAATTTTAATCAGTGGACGACACAAAGTGTCGTCCACTGATTGTCATAGCTTAAGGGCACTCGACTTTTCTGCTGAATCTGGGTGTGACCAAATTGTTCATAGGCCCACTCATAGGTTTGGCAATACTTTAGATCTTATTTTTACTGATACTCCTGGCATTGTCACTAGTAATGTTAGTTGCCCAATTGGAACTTCAGATCATTCCTGTATTTCTGCTACTATTAAAACTGAACAAGCTGTCCCTGAAATATCTTTTTCCCGCAAGATTTATATAAAATGTATTTTGAATGATCTATCAAACCTTGATCGGCCTCGCATCTGTTGTCAGGCTGATTGCACTGCATCCTTGAACCCTACTCTTGTTGAAACCATTGATAAATGCATACTATCTAGCATTGCAAACTCTTGTAATAAAGATAAGGCTTGGTTCAATGATGAAAGCAGGCGTGCTTATTCGGAGAAGCAGGAGGCTTATCATCTTTGGCGGAGAAATCGCTCGGAGTTGACTTGGGACCATTATGCTACGCTTATAACTGCTGCTCATGTTGTTTTTACCTCTGCTGAAAAGGTGTATAATGATGGTGTCAAAGATACCCTTTTAGGTGCCACAAATCCTCATAAATGGTGGTCTGCCATTAAGTCTGCTCTTTTGGAGTAGATATTACTTTGTCTCCATTATTTAAATCTGATGAATCTCTAACTCATTGCCCAAAGGAAAAGGCGACCTTATTTGCTAATGTGTTCAATAGTAAGCAGAGCAATCAAAAGTTCACTACGTCTCAGCCTTGTTTTCCGTTTTCGAGAGGTTAAAAATGTATTGCTTGATCTTGATGCTTATGGAGGCGCTGGGTCTGATGGATATTTATATTACTAGGTGAACTCCGTTCTTGAGGGGGGAGTATTGTAGGAGTACATAGATACACCATTAGAAGTTCGAAGTAGGTTCCAGTAATGCGGTTTACACCTCTTTGGGTACTGCCACGGTCTCGGTCATTCGGCTGACTGGACGCCTACCTAAAACACCACACACTCACGCCTGCAATGGTTTTCCTTTATTGTGATTTAAGCACCACCTGGAGTTTGGGTAAGCACTTTGTATTATGATGGTATTGTGATTATGATGTATTGTGATTGATATATTTATTTAGTATTAACATTGATGAACATGTAAGTGTATGTGATTACAGTTAAAAGTATTTGGGTGATCTTGTTAAGTACTTATTGTGAATGTACCTTGTTGGTGATATTTGATAGAAACATGATTTTCTATGGAGTTGGATTAGTATAACATTTCCAGACCATGTTTATATTATAACTTGTGATGTGTCCGCTAAATTCGTGTAGGATTTCGTATTCACTTAATTGGTTGTTGGCAGGCCTCTGTTGTTGTACATTTGCTGTGACCGTGTCAGAGGAATCTAACTGCGCCTGTGAACAGCGCCCGCAAATAAACTCACGGCACCTGTCTGGAAGTTTCTGTACCGATCCCCGCTCTACAGTAGTACTATGCTTTACCAGTAGGATTTTTGTAACCTAGCATATAATAATAATAATAATAACAATAACAATAATAATAATAATAATAATAATAATAATAATTCATAATAATAATAATAACAATAATAAACCTATGTCCACCTATTATCCCTGTCCATAAATTTGTCCAATTTTCTAAGTCTCCCTGTTGACTCTGGACTAAAAATCTGATAACAGAGTCCATTCCGGCCATTTACCACTCTCTTTGAGAAGGGGTAGTAAAGAGAGGAACGGAAAGAAAGGCATCGTGGATGAGATTTTGATATGAAGTGAGTGAGGAGAGAAGCGGAAGAAGAGGTAGTAAAGCAGGAGAGGGGAACGGCGGAGAGTGAGCTGTAAAGGATGGATAGAGATATGGAGTAATCGAGGGAAGAGGGAAGGCAGACAGTTTGAAAGACAGAAATGAAAGACAGAAATGTAACGGGAAAAAAAAATCTGTAAAAAGATGTGTTGTATATACGTCAGGTTTGTGTGTGTGTGTGTGTGTGTGTGTGTGTGTGTGTGTGAAAGAGAGAGAGGTGGAGGAGCAGAGGGAGAGATCTAATAAGAATGGAAGACAGGAAAAAGAAATAAATCAGATAAATCAAATAAAGTCACAAGTGAACAGAATACAGAGACAAACACACTAAAAAAATAAATAAATAAATAAATAAATAAGAAAACCGGGGCAGACCAACATACGTTTAGACAGACATCTATAATATTAACATCAATATCATGGCACTGACAATTTGTAACGTTAATCTTTAAATGACAAAAGATGAAACATAAATAAATCAAATTGTCAGTGATCTAAGAAGAAAGTAAGTATAATGTAACATTATACTCTTACTCGTCTCACTCCCTCACGTTGTTACGATGTAAGGTCACCGGTAAACTCTCGACCTTTCTCCTCCATCTTTGGGAAAATAATGAAAATTTTCTCTGTATACTCTACACTGAATAAGGAAATTTTGTGACTGTCACTAAGCACCATATCATCTCGCTGTAGCTACCTCAGCATTTCAATTCCCTTATTAGAAATATTTATTATTGGTCTCTATTGTAAAACTAACCGAGCCACTGGGGGCACATGCCAGTGCAACTCAGTGCCGGTCCCAATCCCGGATAAATGGGGAGGGTTGCGCTAGGAAGGGCATCCGGCGTAAAAGTTTGCCAATACAATGATGCAGATCATAAATGAGAGCACCATACCGGATCGGTCGCGGCCCGACCTACGGGCCCCAACAGGGTGCCGGTGGACAGTACGTGACTGTTGGGAGGAGGAGATGAAAAGAGTTGGGTCTTTAAATGTTGGCACCATGACTGGTAAAGGGAGAGAATTGGCTGACATGATGGAGAAAAGAAAGATAGATGTCCTCTGTGTACAGGAAACTAAATAGCGGGAAGCAAAGCGAGGCTGATTGGAGGAGGTTGCAAGTTGTTCTATTATGGCGTGGATGGAAGGAGGAATGGCATTGGAGTGATACTAAAGGAAAAATATATCAACAGTGTACTGGAAGTAAAGATGGTATCTGATAGAGTAATGAGTTTGAAGATGGAAATTGAAAGGATACAAATAAATGTGATCAGTGCATACGCCCCACAGGTGGAGTGTGAGTTGGACAAAAAGGAGGAGTTCTGGAGTGAGGTGGAGGAAGTGATACAGAACATCCCCAGAGAGGAGAGGACTTTAATGGACATATCGGAGAAGGAAATAATGGTGACGAGGATGTGATAGGCAAATATATGTGGGAGAGAGAAATGTGAAGGGACAGATGGTTGTTGACTGTGCGAAACAGATGGAGATGGCATTAATGAACACTTATTTTAAGAAGAAGGAGGAGCACAGAGTTACATATATGAGTAGAGGAAGGAGCACACAGGTAGACTTTATACTGTGTAGGAGATGCAACTTGAAAGAGTTTAGCGATTGTAAAGTTGTACCAGGGGAGAGTGTGGCAAGACAGCATAGTGTTAGTTGGAACCTGAGCCTGAAAGTGAAGACAAGGAGGAAAGTGAGGACTGAACCAAAGATCAAATGGTGGAAACTGAAGAAGGAGGAGGAGTACAATACAGCAGTTAAGCAGGAAGTGAGCCAAGCTTTGGCAGAAAGGGAAGAGGTCAACTGGGAGGAGATCTCAGAAACGGTGAGAGAGAAAGCCATACTTGTACTTGGGATGACATCAAGACGAAGAAAAGAAGACAAGGAAACCTGGTGGTGGAATGAGGAAGTGCAGGATAGCATACAGAGGAAGAGGCTGGCAAAACGAAACTGGGACAGACATAGGGACGAAGGAAGTCTTCAGGAATACAAGAATATGTGTAGCACAGCGAAGAAGGAAGTGGCAAAGGCGAAGGAAAAGGCATATGAAGAGTTATATGAGAAGTTAGATACTAAGGAAGGGGAGAAAGACCTCTACCGACTGGCGAGACAGAGAGACAGAGATGGGAGGGATGTGCAGCATGTTAAAATGATAAAGTATGCAGACGGAAATATACTAACAAGGGAAGAGAATATATTAAAAAGATGGAAGAAGTATTTTGAGGATCTGATGAACATCGAAAATGAAAGGGAAAGAAGGAGGAGAGTAGAAGAGGAGGTTGAAGAGTTAAATCAGGAAGTGCCAAGGATCAGTAGAAAAGAGGTGAGGAAGGCTTTGAGGAGGATGAAGGGAGGTAAAGCAGTAGGCCCAGATAAGATACCAGTGGAAGCATGGAGGAGTTTAGGAGAGATGGCAGTAGATTGGCTAACCAGACTGTTCAACGAGATGTTGGAAGGCGAGAGGATGCCAGATGAATGGAGAAAAAGTGTGCTAGTGCCAATTTTCAAGAAGGGAGCTGCAGCAACTATAGAGAAATTAAGCTGATAAGTCATGCAATGAAGATAAGGGAAAGAGTCGTGGAAACGAGATTGCGAAGAGTGATGAGGATCAGTGATGAGCAGTTCGGATTCATGCCAGGGAGAAGCACAACGGACGCAATATTTACTCTGAGGATGATGATGGAGAAGTACAGGGAAGGACAGAAAGAGCTGCATTGTGTGTTTATAGATCTAGAAAAGGCTTACGATCGGGTGCCGAGAGAAGAGCTGTGGTATTGCATGAGGTGCTCGGGAGTGGCAGAGAAGTATGTGAAGGTGGTGAAGGACATGTACGAAAACAGCGTAACAGCAGTAAGGTGTGCTGCAGGAATGACGGAGGTTTTTAGAGTGGAGATGGGACTGCACCAGGGATCAGCTTTGAGCCCCTTTCTGTTTGCAGTAGTGATGGACAGACTGACTGATAAGGTCAGACAGGAGTCCCCACGAACTAGGATGTTCGCAGACGACTTAGTAATCTGTTGTGAAAACCAGGAAGAAGTGGAGACAAAATTAGAGGTGGAGATATGCACTGGAGAGAAGGAGATTGAAAGTAAGCAGAACCAAAATTGAGTACATGTGGCGATCCCTAAATGGGAGCAGCCGAAAGAAGGTCTCTATTGTAGAACTGTCATCGAGAGCAGGCGTAACTTTCCTAAGCACGGAGATTGTTCTAGAACTACCGTCGTTTTATTAAAGTATACGGTAGTTCATAATATTTAATCTTTGAATGGTTTTTATGTGGATTTCTTCATTAGTATAATATTAGCGATAAAATTTGGTTTCATAAACAGGTGAGTAAAAGTGTCACTTGTCAATCTTAGTTTATTCATAATCCTTTAATTGAACGCCCTTTAAAATTATTTTTCTTCTGATTTTTTTTCATTATATTGCATGTTGGTAAATTCTACAGAGTAATTGTTACTATGTGCGTCACACAATCAAGAGCTACCACTCCAATAGCATGAAAGGATGTTAAATTTCCCCCATTCGCAAGAAACGAGACTTTTCTTTCTTATCGACTGTACAAAATGGTTCTGTTCTGTTCCCGGGCCACCTGAGAGATTATAATTTTATTCTGATGAAGAACAGAATCAGTTACTTTATGGTGCAACATTAACCAAGACCTTTTCTCGCTATCTAGATTCTAGAAACTTAGCATTTTCCCTTCCTGATGGCAGAATAATTCTACACAGTTCAACACGCGTGGATTTGTTACATGTTTTCCCTTCCTGATGGAAGAATAATTCTACACAGTTCATCACGCGTGGATTTGTTACAAGTTAAAATTGAAAATGTTTGTTCTATAATTGCATATAACCTTTCAGTCTTTCCTCATACCTCTAACATTGTTAGGAGGATGGGTGCTAGGAGGATGGGGAGAGGTGACATAATTCATATTTAAGTAAGCAACACAACGCAGAGCACATGAATTCCACAACCTAACAGTTTTGCGCTCACAGATTATAGTCGTAGCTGGAAGAAAACTTTTTTTTTCTCCCTTTCATCCCTTTCATGAAACATCATCTGATTTTGCACTTAACAGTTTTGCGTTCAAAGATTATAGTCGTAGTTGTGAGAACGCCTGATTCTCCTCGCCATCTTAGTATATCATAGCCTGACTGCACCCATCTACACCCAACAACAACCAACAACACAACATGGAACACTTATCACAGGTTTTCCACCCCAGCAACCAAATATATAAAAATACCTGATATGTTTATTTGAACATTTTTCCCCCTTTTATTTTAGTTTCACTACATCAAGCTACAAGTCGGAATAGTACACATCTAACTAACTTTTTTTTTATTATTATCATTATTTATTTATTTATTATTTATTTATTTTCTTTTTTACTTGTGTATTATTTTTTTACTTAAGTGTATTTACTTAAGTGTACTTAAGTATTCCAGTGCCCGTTGGGAAGATCCTGACTTGTATGTACAGAAAGGCAGCATGAATAACCTGGTGTGTATGTTGTTTGACCTGCCCCGTTAGGTATGATAACAACAACAAACACCACAACAGCAAGATACGTGAGTGGTACTTGTGGAGAGGTGCTTGAATTCTCTCTCTCTCTCTCTCTCTCTCTCTCTCTCTCTCTCTCTCTCTCTCTCTCTCTCTCTCTCTCTCTCTCTCTCTCTCTCTTTCTCTCTCTCTCTCTCTCTTTGTGTGTGTGTGTGTGTGTGTCTGTGTGTGTGTCCAAAGAGGACATTATTGACCCATTTTTCATTATAAGCATGAGGGAAAAGAAGGAAAATGGATAGGAAGAAGTACTTATTATTTTTCGTAATCACTGGTCTGTTTTGAAAGACTCGGTGAATAAGATGTAGTTGTTGGTATGATGGTTCCGTTTCCAGATCGTAATGACGTGGGGGAATCAGAAAGCTAATTTTCTTTCTCCTCTTATGCGTTGTGGTGATACAGTACTGCTGGAAGCTATTATTCTTTTATCTTCTTTCTCATTTCCGTAATTTCTTGTGTTTTTGTCTCATTATATCATTATATTTGTGTCATTATATCATAGGGTTTTATGGTGTTGAAGAAGTAATATATATATATATATATATATATATATATATATATATATATATATATATATATATATATATATATATATATATATATATATATATATATATATATATATATATATATATATATATATATATATATATATACATATTTTTTTTTTCTTTCTTTTTATGTAAGAGGGACACTGGCCTAGGGCAACAAAAATCCAATAAAAAATAAATAAAAAAGGCCCACTCAGATGCCAATCCCAGAAAAGGGTCCAAAGCGGTAGTCAAAATTTGAAGGATAAGTTTCTTGAAACCTCCCTCTTGAAAGAATCCAAGTCATAGGAAGATGGAAATACTGAAGCAGGCAGGGAGTTCCATAGTTTACCAGAGAAAAGAATGAATGATAAAAAATACTAGTTAACTCTTGCATTAGAGAGGTGGACAGAATAGGGGTGAGAGAAAGAAGAAAGTCTTGCATCGAGGCCGCGGGAGGAGGGGAGGCATGCAGTTAGAAAGATCAGAAGAGCAGTTAGCATGAAAATAGCAGTAGAAGACAGCTAGAGATGCAACATTGCGGCGATGAGAGAGAGGCTGAGGACATTCAGAGGAGAGGAGTTGATGAAACGAAAAGCTTTTGATTCCACCCTGTCTAGAAGAGAGGTATGAGTGGAACACCCCCAGACATGTAAAGCATACTCCATCCATGGACGGATAAGGGTTTTGTACAGAATTAGCAGAATGGGGGGTGAGAAAAACTGGCGGAAACGTCTCAGAATGCCTAACTTCATAGAAGCTGTTTTAGTAGAGATGAAATGTGAAGTTTTCCAGTTCAGATTATAAGTAAAGGACAGACCGAGAATGTTCATTGTAGAAGAGGGGGACAGTTGAGTGTCTGGAAGGTTGTGTCGAGTTGATAGATGGAGGAATTGGGTTTTTGAGGCACTGAACAATACCAAGTTTGCTCTGCCCCAATCAGAAATTTTAGAAAGATCAGAAGTCAGGCGTTCTGTGGCATCCCTGCGTGAAATGTTTATTTCCTGAAGGGTTGGACGTCTATGAAAAGATGTAGAAAAGTGCAGGGTGTTATCATCAGCGTAGGATTGGATAGGACAAGAAGTTTGGTTTAGAACGTCATTGATGAATAATAAGAAGAGAGTGGGTAACAGGACAGAACCCTGAGGAACATCATTGTTAATAGATTCAGGAGAAGAACAGTGACCGTCTACCACAGCAGCAGCAGAACGGTCAAAAATGAAACTTAAGATGAAGTTACAGATAGAGGCTGTAGGAGGGTAGTTTGGATATCAAAGCTTTGTACCAGACTCTATCAAAAGCTTTTGATATATCTAAGGCAACAGCAATAGTTTCACCAAAATCTCTAAAAGAGGATGACCAAGACTCGTAAGGAAAGCCAGCAGCAGCGGAGTCTTGACGGAACCCATACCGGCGATCAGATAGAAGGTTGTGAAGTGATAAATGTTTAAGAATCTTCCTGTTGAAGATAGATTCAAAAACTTCAGATAGGCAGGAAAGTAAAGCAATAGGACGGTAGTTTGAGAGATTAGAACGGTCACCCTTTTTAGGAACAGGCTGAATGTAGGCAAACTTCCAGCAAGAAGGAAAGGTAGATGTTGACAGGCAGAGCTGAAAGAGTTTAACAAGGCAAGATGCAAGCACGGAGGCACCGTTTCGGAGGACAGTAGAAGGGATCCCATCAGGTCCATAAGCCTTCCGAGGGTTTAGGCTAACGAGGGCATGGAAAACATCCTTGCGAAGAATTTTAATAGGTGGTATGAAGTAGTCAAAGGGTGGAGTAGAGGGAGGAACAAACCCTGAATCATCCAAGCTAGAGTTTTTTGCAAAGGTTTGAGCGAAGAGTTCAGCTTTAGAGATAGATGTGATAGCAGTGGTTCCATCTGGTTGAAATAAAGGAGAGAAAGAAGAAGAAGCAAATTTATTAGAGATATTTTTGGCTAGATCCCAGAAGTCACTAGGGAAGTTAGATCTTGAAAGATTTTCACACTTTCTGTTAATGAAGGAGTTGTTTTTTTGGCTAGTTGGAGAACAGACTTGGCATGGTTTCGGGCAGAAATATAAAGTGCATAAAATTCTGGTGATATTCTGGTGAGATACAGTTGGTAAAGGACTAAAAATTATGATAGAAAACATCATATTAAAACGCCTGGGACCACACTTCACCACATATACATCAAACATAAGCAACACAACACCTAACATAATATTGAGCAACAACAAAACATACCATAACCATAACATAGAGGCTGGACCTGACACAGCATCTGATCACATACCCATTATATTAACCATTACAACATCCGCAATAAATATAAAAACACTGCCACAATACAATCTAAAGAAGGCCAACTGGGAAGACTTCTAAGCCAACATATTTCGCAACATAAAACAATCCATACCCCCGGACAAGGCAAGTGCTCTCCAATTAGACCATTCACTAGAAACGTGGTTCAAAGTCACAGAAAATTCAATGGAAACCCCACATACCTTAAATCAGTACCAGAACCATTATTAAGCCAATTCACAATCAAGCCTTCCAAACATACCTTGACAGCACTAGAAATAAAGCAGAATTACAGGATCGGATCCCTATTAGATATGTCATATATATATATATATACGAGGTGTGTCATTAAAGTTCCAGGACTGGTGCCACACAAGTTTTATTTCACATCCAGGCTACAAACTATAGGTTATCTCCTTCGAAGTAATCCCCCTGGCACCGCATGCACTTGTCCATCCTTCTCTGCCAGGCTTGCATGCACTGCTGGAAGGATTCTTGCGGGATGCTCCTCAGCTCCGTCGTCACGGCCTTTTTGATGTCGTCCGCATCATCAAAACGGGTCCCCTTCATGACCTCCTTGAGCTTGGGGAAGAGGAAGAAGTCGCACGGAGCGAGGTCAGGTGAGTAGGGCGGTTGCTCCAGCACGGCGATGTTCTTCTTGGCCAAGAACTCTCTGATGCTCAGGGCATTGTGAGCAGGCGCATTGTCGTGGTGAAGCAGCCACGAGTTGCCCTGCCACAACTCCCGCCTCTTCTCGCGCACTGCACGAAGCAGACGCCGCAGTACTTCTTTGTACACATGTTGGTTGACTGTCTGGCCCTGTGGCAAGAACTCGCAGTGGACGATGCCCCTCACATCGAAGAAAGCGATCAACATGACCTTGAAGCTGGACCTGGACTGCCTTGCTTTCTTCGGCCGTGGCGACGCCGGACTCTTCCATTGAAGGCTCTGGCGTTTGGTCTCCGGGTCGTACTCAAATACCCAGGACTCATCGCCGGTGATGACTCTCCTGAGCAAGTCTGGTTCAGTTTCCAGACGCTCGAGGATGTCCTGACACACCTGCATGCGTCGTCCCTTCTGGTCATCGTTCAGGAGTCTCGGCACCATCTTCGCACAGACTTTCCGCATGCCCAGATCTTCAGTGATAATCTTCCACACGCTGTTGTGGTTCATGCCAAGCTCATCTGCGATCTTTCGAACAGTCAACCGACGATCGTCACGCACCATCTGCTTGACACGCTCAACATTGGCCTCATTCCTGCTCGTTGAGGGTCTTCCACTCCTGGGGTCATCTTCCACGTCCTCCCGGCCCTCTTTGAACCTCTTGCACCACTCAAAAACACGTGAGCGTGACATTGTCTCATCCCCGTACACTTTTTGCAGCATACCCAGTGCTTCTGACGGCGTTTTCCCCAACTGCACCAAAAACTTCAAGTTTGTTCGCTGTTCAGCGCTCATTGTTAAACGACCTGCAACAGAGGACATGATTTTAAAAGCACGTAAGAAAAAGATTAGTGACTGTAGAGGGTTGGGAGCGCAGTTGTATACTCCAGAAGGATTACTTTGAAGGGGAAATATGGTGGTTTGTGGCTTGGGTTTGAAATTCATCTTTTAGGACACCAGTCCTGGAACTTTAATGACACACCTCGTATATATATATATATATATATATATATATATATATATATATATATATATATATATATATATATATATATATATATTTTTTTTTTTAATGCTCTAATACTGGAATGCAAAAAACAGCAAAATAAAAACTGGAAGAACAAACTAACATACTGACATAGCCAAGTTCTACAAAACACCACAGTCATCCTGGAAAGAAATTGAAAAAACTTAAAGGCATTAGACAAACACTTCCCACTTCACTTTCTCTCTGATATTTACCCTCAAAATTTAAACCAGCAAAAATCATTTTAATACCAAAACCCAATAAAACCCACTATATTACAGGCCTATCTCACTGCTCGATGTCACCGGTAAAATATATAAGAAAATACTAAACAAGAGGCTGAGAACATACCTCGAAGACAACAACCAATCACTTAACTCTCAGCACGGATTTAGAGTGAAAAGAGGCACTGACACCGCCTTAACCGTCACCACTGAAAAAATTGCCGAGGCTTTAGCTTACAAACATCAGTGCTATGTAGTGTTAAGAGAACGTGGCCAAGAGACGTCTGCCACGCTGGACTTAAATTCAAAATATTGCACCTAGGAATACCGGATATATTCACAGTCAATATGTACATTTCTTGACAAAAGAATGCCATATATCAACATAAAACATTACAATGGTCCATCATTTCAGATTAGAAGCGTACAGAGTACCACAGGGAAGCTCCATTTCCTCAGCACTGTACACAGTCTACACAGCAGATATCCTAGCTTCAACACACGGATCACTTAACATAATGCGCGCAAATGATATCGCACATGTAATAGTTCACACATGCACGTCTCGAAAAGTGATGGCCAGAAGAGTAGAAAGCGAAATAATAAAGATAAACAAGTTTGAAGAAAAATGGAAGATCAAAACTAACCAAGGGAAATTCAAAATACTACCACCAGCAGTTTGAAAACAGAACTAATAACCATCAACAGTACAGCAATCCCTTATTCAGCGGAGGGCAACATCCTGGGTCTTCACTTCAACAGTAGGGGCATCTCAACTCAAGTCATGTTAAACAAAAATATAGCGCAAGCAGTCTTAACCAAGTTGAGAAGATTATCGACACTCCCACCTAAAATTAAGCTATATCTAGTTAAATCCTGTGTCATACCTATGTTACATTATCCAACCTACCCACTAAATACTCTCTCAAAACATGTTCTCACATTATAAAAAAATCAGAACAAGGCATTAAGATTTGTATTTGATGACAGGTTTCCATATCAACACTTCACAGAAGATTTGCACATACAAACAAACACCAAACCAATCAACAATTTCGTCTATGACAGAGACAAAAAGATAACGGTGAAATTACAGTGAGAGAGAACATGGTTAAAGAAAATAAAGAGCTTAACATTAAACAAACAAGAGCCAACCCCATTATATACCAATAACTAACAAATATCGCTTTATATATATATATATATATATATATATATATATATATATATATATATATATATATATATATATATATATATATATATATATATATATATATATATATATATATATATATATAGCCGGTGAATCTGTCAGCGTAAGCAAAGTACACATGCCCTTCAAGCTGGAACAAGTCAGCCACGGTGTGTTGGAAAGGATACTGAGGTGGGGGCATGGGGCTGAGGGGCTCGGCGGCTTGCAAGGGTGAGTGTGCGTTGCAGACGGCGCAGGAGTCTCTGTCGTGCTGCAGATCGCCATCCATGCCGGGCCAATACACAGCTTGCCTCGCCCTCCTTAACATCCCGTCCAGCCCTTGGTGGCCCGCGTGAAGGTTCGCCGCCACACGTTGTCTCAGAGCCACCGGTATCACCAGGCGCACTGATCCCTGCTCGTAGGTGTAAGTCACCTGGCCTTGCGACACCGCCAGCCTGTCCCTGACCGTGTAGAACTGAAGCAGGCAGACCACCTCTTGCGCCCGGTGTGAGTTCCAGTCTCCTGCTGTTACCTTTGCGACAAGTAGCTCATTGTCTGGGTCATCAGCGGCCTCTTGCAGCACTGTCGCGCTGTCCATGACTATCTGCTCGCCACTGTCGAGTGCTGCCACTGTCGCAGCCGCCACCGCGACCTCTACTGCGCTGGCCTGCTCTTCATCCACAACGTCTGGTGGTGCGCAGAGTGCCGGGTAGCGAGACAGGAAATCTGCAGCGTGGTTGCGCTTGTCAGGCAAGTATTTGATCTAAAATCTATGCTGCAGGGTCTTCTCTTTCAGGGCAAACAGTCTTGGGTTAACCACGTCCTTCAGCTCCCTGTCCCCCAAGAGCTTCACCAGCGGACGATGGTCAGTTATGATGAGAAGATTGGGGCACCCAAGGAGGAATAGGCGGGCTTTGCAAAGGCACCATGCGACAGCCAGAGCCTCGCCCTCCACGGGCGCGTACCTGTCTCCGTAGGTGTCAGGTGGCGGCTGCCACACAATGCCAAGCGCCACCCACTTTTGTAGCAGAAAGGGGCTTCTCTCATGGAACAGGAACAGTGCTGCTGCAGAAGCCAATGCCCACTTTACTCCAGTCCGTCGCCACCACAGTAGGCCTATCCTTGTCGTAGAACGTCAGGCCCTCCTTTGCTAGTTCGCAGATTACTTCCTTTGCCCGTTCAAACTTCTCCTTCAGGTTGACGTCCCAGTAGACTTTCTTTCCCTGTGGTTTACATAGAAGCTCACTGAATGGCTCCATGATTGGTGCGGTGGCCAAGAAGGGCTCCAGCTGGTTAACAAAACTGTGCCAGGAGCGGATATCTGTTAGGGAGGGCTGGGCAGGCATGTCAAAACTTCTCAAAGCAGCCAGCCTCTCCTCTGTGGGCTTGTAGGTGTCCCACCCTACGTGAAATCCAACAAAGTCCACCTGCCTCCTGCAGAACTTTTTTTTTTTGGCTTCAAGGTCACGCCTTTCATGGCACACGTTTCTAGAAAATCATAAGTGTGCCAGAAAGCATCCTTCACACTTGAATCAAACAGCAGGGTGTCATCTACACACTTGAACTTCCTCGGGATACCCGCAATGGCGACGTCAAATCTTCTGGTGTAGGCGTCAGGGCTGGCACATTTACCCATGGGGGTCCTGCAGTACCTATACCTGCCCCACAGGGTAATAAATGTGGTGAGTTTCCTGCTATCTTCATGCAGTTTCACTTGGTGAAACTCCCAGTGTGCATCAGCGGTGGTCTTGTAAGTGCGATGGGGGATGCCAGACACCATATCAAACGGTGTGGGAGTGTGGTGGGTCTCCCTCCTGCAGGCCATGTTGAGCTTCTGGTAGTCAATGGTGCGTCTTGGCTGGCCTGACTTTTTAGCGACCACCACCATTCTGGCACACCATTCTGTCGCTTCTCCCACTGGTACTGGCACTAGGATCCCCATTCTAACATCTTCATCCAGCTGCCTCTTCATCTCCGCCTCCCAGTGTCTCGGCACCGAAGCTGGTACAGTAAAATCCCTCTCATCCGGCATTCGAGTATCCGGCAGCCTCAAGTATCAGGCACATTTTTCCCCGAGCCTTAAAATCAATAAAAAATCAATGTGTACTCATAAAATTGATTAAAATTCCCGCGCGAGGCATACTTTGTCCCCTTGCCACCAGAGCGCACTGCTTCGCGCCACCCGCGGCCCACTGCACTGTGTTTACTGAGTGACTCAGCCCCGCATGTGCACTGTTTATCGCCTGACGCCTACATCATGCCTAAAGTTGTAGAAAAGAGGAAGCGTGTTGTGCTTACACTTAAGCAGCTGATCAGATCAGTTGATCTTTGGTATGGTAAGATGCGTGAGTGTAGGGTGGTGATTGTGGACATAATTTAACTTCTATTCAAGTATCCGGCAATATTCAAGTATCCGGCATGTCGGCGGTCCCGTTGATGCCGGATAAGAGGGATTTTACTGTACGTGGCAGGCGTGGGGTTTGGCGCCTGGGAGCAGGTAGATGTGCGGCTCGCCTTCCGTTACTGGCAGAGGGCTTCTATTGATGTTAAATGTTGACCCAGAAAAGTGGTGAAGAAGCCACTCCTCCACTCCTGAAGCGTTCTCTTCCAGAGGCGGGAAAGGGATAGCCGTAGGTCGCGGAGGCGTACTATCAGCTGGTGTGGGGGCAGCAGTGTCGCCAATGTCGGCAGACGCCACAGTTACAGGCCGGTGTGGGAAGTCAGCGTGTACCAATCCCAGATCCTTGCAGGCTTGTAAGGAGATGTAGCACCGGGAGGCGGTCTTAATGACAAAGACGTCTAGTGTTATGGCCCTGTTGCCATGTCGCATGATGCAAGAGAATGCGCCCATGGGCTTGAGGCTCACATTTGCCACGTCACGCAATTTGCCGCGACGCGCTAGTGACGCCGTCACGCAATTTGCCGCGACGCGCTAGTGACGCAGTCTCGATGCCCAGCGTTGCCAGCAGGCCTGGCCCCGCCACACACACTTGAGCCCCTGTGTCTGGTACCACTTGTATCCTGGCCGACCTCCCCTCCTTCCGTGTGTCACTGACGGTCACCCAGATATATGGCTGGCTCTGGGCTTTTCCTGCGGCGGCAATCACAATGCCGGAGGCTTCCAAATCCTCAGCTGCGGCCGCCTTTTTGGTCCTGCTCTTGCAGAGGCTGCGGAGATGTCCTGTCTTGCCACAGTTAAAGCATGCCAGTTCCCCAGCAGGGCATGAGCCTCTCCCGGGCTTGTGCATGGTCCCACAATTACCACAGCGGGGCTTGCTAGGCTGGCGGCAGGTGGCAGCGACCGGAGGCAGGAGCTCATCTTGCGGTGCGCCCGGCAGCGGCGCCACCGCGGCCCAACGTTGTCAGACGTATGATAATTATTGTACAAGTACAATATTTTTTGCCCGTGTACGATGTACAATGGGACTCATACTATGATACGATAATTTGGGAATTCATACAATATCTTTATGAAATATACAATAATTTGAGTGAAAATTAATGTTATCAATATCAGGTAATGCAAAATTTCTTATATAAATTTGAATAACAAAATAAAAACCTGAAAGTGACAGATGTATTGCTTTCCTTACGAGACAAGTCTCACCATATGGGTGAACAACAGGTCTCGTCCTTGTCTGCGACCATTCCATCCGCTCCCCGAATCCCCCGAGTCCCTGTCCCATAGTCCCATAGTCATCAGTCAGTCGTCAGTCTCGCGCGTCGTGACACAGGACAGGATTTTCAGTTTTCGTTAAAAATGTCTAAAGAGAAAGGAAAGGAGAGAGAGGAGGCATGTGGTGCAGTGCCGAAAAAAGCGAGACGGGAACAGAAATATAGGCCCGAGTGGGAAAAACAGTTTCCGTGGGTGGGGCCTACAAAGAAGGATGCTTATAAGGCCATGTGCCTTATTTGCAGGGTTGAAATAACCGCCCAGGTCACAACTCTGAAGTTGCAAGAAAACACTGCAAAGCACAAGAAAATGTGTGCGCCATCCTCATCCAAAAAACTTATGGAGTAAGTGATTCTGTTAAGGCTGCTGAAATAAGGCTTACTGCATTTATGGTGGAACACAATATAAGTTTCCGTGTGGCCGATCATCTGCGTGAAGTCATGAAAGGTTGCTTCTCTGACTTCGCTATTGCAAAGGAATTGAAAATGAAAAGAACAAAATGTCAAAGAGTGTGTGGTAATGTTATGGCACACTCTCACAAACAAGAGCTCATTAACATCTTGAAGCAGAATAAGTTCAGCATTCTTGTGGATGAATCCACAGATATATCGGTCTCTCAGAATTTATGCATCATGGTAAGAGTGGTTGAAAGAAATGCTGCTGTCACCAAATTTTGGGATTTAGTGCCATTATTTAGTAGTGATCCTAGTAAAACTAATGAAGGTGCTACAGCTGCCAGGTTGTTTTCAGAGATGAAAACATTTACTGAAAATGGTATACCTACTTCTAATATCATTGGCTTTGGTTCTGATGGATGCAGCACTATGATGGGGCCTAATAACTCTGTGAGTAGCAGGTTAAAGGAACTTTGCCTAGGAATCTTTATTATGAAATGTGTGTGCCATTCTGCCCATATATGTGCCTCTGAAGCATGCAAACAATTACCTGATGCTATTGAACAACTAGCTCATGATGTCCACAACACATTCATGAACTCTTCAAAACGACTGGCACAATTTGTAGAATTTCAAGAGTTTGCTGGGGCTCAAAAGCTTAGGATTTTATTGCCATCTAGAACGCGCTGGCTTTCCTACACGGCTGTTGTGAAAAGGATGCTTGAACAGTGGGGCCCTCTTCAGATGTTCTTTACTGAATTAAATTTTCAACAGACGAAAACTTGTGGTAGCACAGTTAGAAGTGCTTATGAACAACTGCACAATTCATTTACCAGGCTTTACTACTGCTTCCTTTCCTCAGTATTACCAAAGTTTACTCAGCTGAACCTTTTATTTCAAAGTGAAAGAGTGGTCATAACTGAATTGCACAGGCAAGTTTGTAATTTATATAAAGAATTGCTACTGATGTACATGAACCATGAATACATTGTGAAAACCATGCTTTCAAAAGTTGATCCAAGATATCAACGTGAGTTCCTGATGCTAGAGCAGGTGTATTTGGGTGCATCTGTCTTAAAAACAATAACAGACAATCCAGAATTAAGCAAGCAAAAAAAGGAAATGTATGAGTTTCGCTTCCATTGCAGATTATTTTTGATAGTAGCAGCAGAACAGATCAGGAAGAGATTTAATTTCGGAGATGAAGTCCTTTCAAGAATGCATATGCTGGAGCCAGCCAGTGTTCTAGGCATCCAGGGGAAAGTGCAAGAGCAAAGTGTGGTGCCCCTCGCGACGCACCTTCCCCGAATCATTGCCCAGGATGATTCTACCCTTCGGCAACTAGACGATGAGTGGAGGAGGCTTACCGTATAAGATCTGCCTGAATCCATTACCAACATGGCGAAAAAAGTGGACAAAAGCAATTACAACCAGCCTGATAAATTTTGGTGTGCCATAAAAACTCTGGAGGATAGTGATGGAAACCCCAAGTTTGAGCTTGTTTCAGACTTTTCACTAGGATGTCTTTCTTTGCCTCATGCTAATGCTGACTGTGAGCGCTGTTTCTTTAGTGTAAACCGTGTGAAAACAAAAAACAGAAATAAGCTAAAAACAGAAACCGTAAGAGACATCATCCTAGCGAAGCAGTGTGTTGCTTCCACATCCAGCAGTGACTGTACGACCTTCAAGCCATCAAAGTCAATGATAAAAAACATGACATCAAGAGTGCTATATTCCTCCAATGAAGAGAGTGCCGGGGCTGCTGACGACGTGCCGGATGTATATATAGAAGAACAAGACCATTAATCTCCTACATAGTAAGTAAAGAACTTAACGAAGTGTCCTGTAGTTTTCTCCAGTTATTAATGATATGTATTTAGGAAAGTGTTTTGTTTGTTAAGGGCATTGTTTTTTTTTTTCATTACACACACACACACACACACACACACACACACACCTCCTCTCTCTCTCTCTCTCTCTCTCTCTCTCTCTCTCTCTCTCTATCTATATCTATATCTATATATATATATATATATATATATATATATATATATATATATATATATATATATATATATATATATATATATATATATATATATATATATATATATATATATATATATATATATATATATATATATATATATATATATATATATAAAACCTAAATTCTGCTGTATTTGGAAAGTGGCAGTTTTGCATAATATTTGGAATAATTACATATGTACGATAATTTTACCAGAAGTACAATAATTTCAACATGTGTAGTACGATAATATGGCCAAAACAATCTGGCAACGCTGCCACCGCCGCGGTTTCCCGCCTAAAGTTCCCGCCAAAACTGAGGGAAGCGACGTCCCTGTGAGCCGTCTCAAATGCCACACAAAACTTGCGCAGGGAATCCACATCATGAAACGTTTCACACCTGCGAAACACTTCCTCTTTTAACACAGCACTCTCTAAACCACTCACCAGCTTGCGGAGCAGCATGTACTCAGACAAGCCACTGTCACAGTGAGGACACTTAAAGTCACAATCCGCCGCACACTGCGCTGACCGTGCAAAGAATTCACTGATAGACTCACTGTGCTCCTGGTTCGCCGTGAAGAACTTACGCCGTGAAGAACTTACGCCAGTCGGCTGCCTGGTTGGTCGCCTGGAGAGCGATGCGGCTGATGGCATCCAGTGCCTCCTCCACTGTCAGGGGCTGCCACTCGCCCGCGGTGAACCTGGCATCCAAGGAGCGTTGCAGAGGAGGCGTGCAGTGGAGGTGAATGTGCAGGACAGCCTCCGCTGGTGCCCACCTGTTCAGGTCCAGCCAACATCGTATCGAGCGCCTCCATGACCGGAACGCCTCCATGACCGGACATCTCTACGTCGCACTTCTCAGGAGCTCACGACCGCAGGGCTGCAGGGTGATGAGCAGGCCGCGTTGCAAGCTGCTGCTGCAGGGAGGCGATGGCTTCAGTCTGCGCCAGGAGCAGTTTCTGCATCTGCTCCAGAGCTGAAGGGGCCCTCGGCGACCTGCGGCTGCTCCTCGGGGTCTGGCTGAACTGTCTAGACCTTCCAGCCATGATGAACAGCGTAGGGTAGTCTCCGATCACTGCGCCATGTAGGAGGGCTGAGTGAAACGAAGTGAAAAGTGCGTATGCTTTATTGAGAGTCCTTTTTTTTTTTTTAAGTGGGGTGAAGAAGAGAAGATAGCTAGCTAAGAGAAAGTGGGTGGGAAGAGAAGGGGTGAAAGAAAGTAAGAGAAAAATAGATTGTGGGCTAACCACATTGCTAAATTGTTTTATATTGTTTATTTCAAGAAACCTAAAAAGAAAATTAAAAATGTCACGTAATAATTGCCTGTGGTGGTTCCAACCTAATAATGTTGCTACTTTTAGGGAACCACGTGTGTGTATTAGCTCGTGGAGTCGCTAGTGTTTCGTAATGATCGATTTCACTTGCTCGTATGGCTTCCCAGATTTTCTTTGCTTTGCAGTGGTTGGAAATATTAAGAGTAATATTATAATATTCATGTAATTCTTTGGTGTTCATTTGATCCGGCTCATTGCAGTGAATAAATCTTATAGCTTTATTGAGAATGATCTGCATTTTCTTTTTCTGGGTGGCTGATTAGAATAGATGGATATTCCAGCACAGGAATTAGTAGTGTTTTGATCAAAATTGCTTTCATTTTAGATGTCAAATTCTGAAAACGTCTCAATTGTGTTATGATACCTCTGCCTTTATTGATGTTTTTTGTGATATGACTCACAAATCTGGTAACTGAAATTTGAAGCCCCAATAGTTTCCCTGTATTAGTGGTTTCGATTTCTTTTCCGTTAACCATAATTTTCTTTGATTTCATTTGCGCAATTGGTATTATTTTAAATTTCTCTTCACTTGTTTTTATTTTCCATTTTCTTTCAAATTTGTTGATTCTTTCTATATCTCGTTCAACTTTTGCTTTCATCATCCACTTTGACTTGCTAGGTGATGTTATTATTTGAGTAATATCGTCTGCATACATAATGTCAGTACAGCCAAATTCAGCTTGAGGGAGGTCATTCGTATAGAGGGTATATAAGGATGGTGAGAGCACACTACCTTGCGGTACGCCACTTAATAAACTTATAGCATTACTGTATTCTTTACCTATATTTATTTTTACTGTTCTGTTTTCTAAAAAAAATCACAAATTTTTTTTTTTAAGTATATCAGGGAGCCCTAAACGTAGTAGTTTATATTTTAAGCCATTATGCCAGACCTTATCAAAGGCCTTTGCCGTTCCTGAGTACTAAGAAGACCTGTTTTTTTATCAGCTAATGCATTGGCAATTGTCTCATAAGTTATGGCTATTGCTGTTGTTGTTCCTTTATAAGGTCTAAATCCGTGCTATCATTAATATTTAGAGTCCCGAGGCCAACTGCCTATTATAAACAGGTGATGTGTTGCCGGTGAGGCCAGCCCAACATATCGTACATATCCTACAGTGCGCATGTGCAGTGGCGTTACCCAGGAGAAATTTGGACCCTGAAGAAATTTGGCACGACACCGGGAGAGATTTAGCACGACAACAGCACCGCGCCGCAAACAGACGGCGCACCGGAGGAAAGGAGCTGCGGCCTCTTGCCCCTCATAATCGACGCCCGCCACGGAGGACTCAGCCGGTGGGGGGCAGGTACCATGACGATGGTGGCCAGCGGGAGGTTATGGGAAGGGGAACTGTGCCTCTACTACCCTCTCCCCTCCATCCCCCACCCCCCCGACCAGGGTTACGCAGCATTATATTGTCATGTAATTGAGGGAAAAAGTCAGTTGTAGAGGCAGCAGAATAGCTGAGAGAAACCAGACGTTCCGAGAGGCCCAGCCTGAGGGTGGCCGCGGGTGAGGTGGACGAAATCACATAAAGTGGAGCTTATAAGTTGTGATGCAATCCTGAAATCAATAATTTCATGATTAGGTAGGAGGAATAATGATAGGATGTTAAGGTTTATTTTGATACATGCACATGCTGTTTATGTTTTGTACTGAATGAGGTTGTGTTATGTTCTGTGTTCGTTTTCTTACTGAATTTTAATTGAATCAATGTGACGCCTATATTACAATCATGTATTTCTTTTAACTGAATATGGCTGGTGTAAGTTACTGCGGGGCAACTTCATGTGTTTCTTTATTGAGTGTTAATCGCGTAAATCGTCGTAGCACAGACATTATGCACGTTTTCCTGTGCGAAGAACGAAGGATTATTGATGAATGAAATTACGCCGTGTGTATTTTGTGTATGAAGACTACAGTAATTCTTGAATAAAGATTAAAGAAAGAAAATTTGCAGTTATTATCACTGGGAAAGAAAACAAAAATTGTATAGCAATCACTATTTGCTGGCGATGTATCGGATGTATTTATTTATTATTATTTTTTTTTTTTTATGTATTAATCTTATTCATTAAGTAAATTAAGAAAATTTACTTAAATATTTATGTCCAATAACTAGATGAACTGTGCAGCATCTCAGACACGACAATTCTTATGTCAAAGAGGTACTTGCAATTATATATATATATATATATATATATATATATATATATATATATATATATATATATATATATATATATATATATATATATATATATATATATATATATATATATATATATATATATATATATATATATATATATATATATATATATATATATATATACATATATATATATATATATATTTTTTTTTTTTTTTTTTTTTTTTATGTAGGAGGGACACTGGAAAAGGGTAACAAAAATCCAATAAAAAAAAAAATGCCCACTGAAATGCCAGTCCCATAAAAGGTTCAAAGCAGTAGTCAAAAATTGATGGATAAGTGTCTTGAAACCTCCCTCTTGAAGGAATTCAAGTCATAGTAAGGTGGAAATACCGAAGCAGGCAGAGAGTTCCAGAGTTTACCAGAGAAAGGGATGAATGATTGAGAATACTGGTTAACTCTTGCGTTAGAGAGGTGGACAGAATAGGGGTGAGAGAAAGAAGAAAGTCTTGTGCAGCGAGGCCGCGGAAGGCCTCGTATATATATATATATATATATATATATATATATATATATATATATATATATATATATATATATATATATATATATATATATATATATATATATATATATATATATATATATATATATATATATATATATATATATATATATATATATATATATATATACACACACACACACACACACACACCTGCATAACATATAAAACTGACATTTGAGAAAATCATGTAAAGAACAGTCTATGGAGTCCTGAGATATGGAGTGTAATTAACATGACGTTTCGTACCAATGTAGTGACTGGCCAGCCGGCTAGCCACTCCACGCTAATCCTCGTGGATTCCCTACATGCTAAACTTCCCAGGTGTGGGACCGGCCATACTCAAAGTCAGGTCAGGTCAAGCACCTGGGACCTGTGGAACCCACGAGGCAGCAGTGAGCCTCGCCTCGACTCTCGTCCCGCACACCCACGGCACCTCGCCCGGTTATTGCTGTACACCAACAATAAACCGAAGACTGTGGTCTGTGTTTGCCTCCGTGTCCTTGGTGTAGAGAACACTACAATTGGTGACCTCTGGAGTTACACTGTGACACATGATGGCGACTACGTGCGACATGCGCGACGTTTCCGCCTTCACGCCTGCCGTGGCCACATGTTTTCCTCACCTCAAAGCGATGGTGTGGTGATACGCGCTCTGGCGATGGCGCCCTACTACATAGCGTGGCAACGTGCACACGCCCCCCTCCCGTGGACTACGCAACACTAGCGGTGGCGACCAGGCTGCGGGCCCTGCGGGAGGGCCCCACGGCTCTACAGAGGCTTCGGTGTCGCATCCCGGACTTCCCCTCGCAGCTGTGGTTGGAGGTGACGCTGCCCACTTGAGCACCACCTCCTGTCCCGCCCCGACGCCGCCCGCTGGTGCACCGCCTCCTGTCCCAGCCCGCAGCCGCCCACTGGTGCGCCACCTCCCGCCCCTCCCCGACGCCGCCCGCTGGTGCACCGCCTCCATCCCGCCCCGACGCCGCCCGCTCCTGCATCACCTCCCGTCCCGTCCGGACGCCGCCCGCTGGTGCACCACCTCCTGTCCCGGCCCGCCGCAGCCCGCTGGTGCGTCACCTCCTGTCCTGCCTCGACGCCGCACACCGCCCGCTTGGGCACCACCTTCTGTTCCAGCCCACCACCGCCACCTCCTGCCCCGGCCCGCCGCCACCAGCTCAGGCACCACCCCCCGCCCCAACGCCTCCCGCTGGTGCGCCACTTCGCCGCCTGTCCCCGCAGCGCGCCTGACTCGCCCCCGCACGACGCCGCCAGCTCGGGCACCACCTCCCGCCCCAACGCCGCCCGCTGGTGTGCCACTTCGCCGCCCGTCCCCGCAGCGCGCCTGACTCGTTTCGTGGGGGAGGGGGGGGTAATGTAGTGACTGGCCAGCCAGCTAGCCACTCTACGCTAATCCTCGTGGATTCCCTACATGCTAAGCTTCCCAGGTGTGGGATCGGCCAGACTCAAAGTCAGGTCAGGTCAAGCACCTGGGACCTGTGGAACCCACGAGGCAGCAGTTAGTCTCGCCTCGACTCTCGTCTCGCACACTCGCGGCCGCTCGCCCGGGTATTGCTTTACACCAACAATAAACCCAAGACTGTGGTCTGTGTTTGCCTCCGTGTCCTTGGCGTAGGGAACACTACACCAATAACGATGTTGATGGATGACACAGAAGACAACAGTCGTGGACATGCAAATGCACAATAAATTAAGAGAAATGCTTTATATTGAAGTCTCACTTGTACCTTTACATGTGCAGCAAATACAAAAAAAAGTAAGTCAAAGAAACTTTCAACGACATGCATAGTCGCCTGTTTAATTCATGAAATAGTTTATTAATCAAAAACTAAAAACTTCCCAGCCCCTGAGAGCCTGTGGTAACCTCAATGCACCTTGCCTAGAAAACTATAGGGACTGATCCCTCCATTTTTTTTTTTTTTTTTTGTGTTTTAGGATTATAAATTGTGACAGATCCTTTTAGTGATAAAGTCTGTAAAAAAAGAAAATGACAAAGATTTTTAATTACAAAATCATGTTGTATATGTGCTCGTATTTTCAAGAGATCCATCGAAAGACCCAAGAAAAGTCAAGCTTGTTTAGTTTCCAAACAGAAGTATTACCAGATAGGATGAAAAGAATTAAAGCAGAAATAAGAGTGGGGATTGATAAGAAAATGGATGTTGTTAAATACAGATGATGTGGTAGATAGAGTGAATCAGCAGAAGAGCTCATAAGCTTGTTAGAAATGAGAGACGTGTATGGTGGAGACTTGAAAGTGAAGTTTCTGATAAAAAGAGCAAGGTAATGATAGTACATAGATCATAGGATGAGATAAATGCAGTATGGAGACTTGGAGGTAGTGAGGTGCAACAGACACATGGATACAAGTATTTAAGGATGGGTGCGAATGGGTGCGAAAAGACAAATAATGAAAAGATAATCATGATGAACCAGTGGGTAGTTCAATTGGGAAGAGCCGCAAGGATGAGTGTAAAAATGATGTGCTGAGAAAAGTGTGAAAGAGTGTGGTTGTGCTGAGTATAATGTATGGTATGGATGTGATTGCATGAAATGAAAATGAAATTGATAAGCTAGTAGTGAGGCATGCAGAATAGAGTAGTAAGGATGGCACTGAATGCACCTAGGTATTACAGCAGCAGATGGTTTGAAAGGTGGTATGTGATAGAGCACGTTTAGGAAAAAAAATCCCAAAGCGACGCTTAGACACAAGATTAGCCTTGAGAGAATGGATAATGTAAAAATAGCAAGAAAGGTGCATCTGTGGAATGAAAATGAAAGCAAATAGAGGAAGAGGTGCATGTGAATGACAGACAAGAGTGGATTACAAATTGTGTGGGGGATGAGAATGGCTGAGAGAAATCAAAATGAGCGTGAATGGGCAATGACAAGAGGAGACCGAATAGGATGTGAGAAAATGGAAGAGTTGTAGCGTGGTTCTCAAAGAACGTGAAACAGTTTCACCGGTAACTAAAACACTGCAAATTTTTTTTTAATATTGTACCACATATTACAATACATGCAATTAAAATCAAAAGTCAGGTATGGTATTGTGTTTCAATTAAACCATGTTGTATTTTATATTAGTATTGCTTGTAACATTAGATAACACTATCGTAATTTGTATAGGGTTTTTGATAGTATTAACTACATGTTTAGCAATCTGTACTCGATATTCAGCCACTCAACATTACCGCAACCTAAAAGTATTATCAATCAACCCTTACAGCTGGTGACTCCCGAAGTGACCCGGACCTACCCACTCAACCACTCAAAAAAAAAAAAAAAAAAACATCGAGCAAAACCGTTCATCAGTCACAGCGAGGTGGTCTCTGACCCAGCCACTCCTTGATGAAAGACACCAAGTAGATCTCTGCAGGACCAGATATCCATCATGTCGCGTTTAAGCTGCCACTCTTCTGCACTAAGGAGGCTGCCTCATGGTTCCATTGAGCCGAGATCCAGTTTTGACTAAGGAAATTCTCAAATCCTATAACCAAGGCCGACTACGTACTGGAGGCCATTCCCAATATTTTTTTCACGCATCGCTTCCTGGTTAGACAATCAGGACAACGAGGTCCTTTATGACGACCTGAAGAATTAACTTCTGCAAGAATTTACACTCTCTGTCAGCGTCCGAGCCCAACGTTTCCTAAATCTCCCACAAATACCACTGGAAGACACCACAGCACACATAGCGTGGAACGAGATGCATGCTCTTGCTACACTGCCTAGCCTCGATCCTACGTCCGGCAAGCCTCAGCGGGTAGATTTGTTCCAAGAGCTATGGCTACAACGTCTTCCCCCATCTGTGATAGCCGCCCTACCTTCACGAAGCAGATAGCAGTCCCATAGAAGACCTCATAAAGAAAGCAGACAATCTGATCAATGCTGCAAGAACATCTCGCATCCCAGACACCATCTGCCCTGCCTTCGTCGAGGACATCTCCAACACCAACCCTGCAAAACCCACTGGTCGCAGATGGCTGCCCAACAACCAAACCTGCGAAAGAAGACCAGGAAGATCTGATAAAAACTGCCCCATGAACTATGCTATTACCATTACAAATTCAGGACTGAAGCTCGTAAATGCATCCCAAGTTGCCAGTGGAGAAAAAACTTATAACAAGGCCACCACTGACCACGGCGGTGGCCTCTCCAGACCTCAAACATGGAAATATCAACACATTCCATTCCCCAGCCTCGGGTGTCTACGTCACAAACGTCTTATCAGGCCGCAAGTTTCTAGTGGAAACAGGCGCCTTCTATTTCCTATTTCCAGCCCCAACAGAGGACAGATATCGCCCCTTGACACATCAGTCATTAATCAAACTTATTGCAGCAAAATTGCAGCAAAATTGCAACCTACGGTACCTGCACCATCCTTATCAAAGCAGCTGGATGCAGCTTTTCATGGGATTTCATCATTGCCAACGTCAAGACACCACTCATAGAAACAAACTTCTTGAGTCATTATGGACTACTTGTTGACGTCACCAACCAGAAACTACTGGATGTAGCAACATTCTGCTCAACACCCCTTGGTTCCCACCACCAACTCATAGAAATTTGCTCAGTGAGGACGGATACACCTGAGCCAAAATTTTCCAGAAGTATTCCATCCAGAGCTCCATCAGAAGCCTGGAGACCCAGCAAAGCTTGGAATTTTTCACTACATCAAGACAACAAGCTCCCCAGTTCACTCCAGGTTCAGACATCTATCACCTGAGAAACTTCAAGCAGCAAAACAAGCATATGCTAACATGGAACATATGGACATATGTCAGAAGTCATGAAGTCCATGGGCATCTCCCCATCACCTCATCAAGAAAGCTGATGGCACCTGGCGACCCAGTGCCAATTACAGGCACCTCAATCTTGTTACAGAACCAGACCACTGCCCGCTCCCCAACATCACAGATCTTACTTACAATCTGCATGGAACCAAGATATTCTCCAAACTTGACCCTCTGAAAGGCTAATTCCAAGTTCCAGCGTACCCAGAGGACATACCCAAGACAGCGGTCATCACACCAACTACTCCACCTTTAGCCTTCGAAATTTAGGGGCTGTCTTTCAACGCTTGATGGACAGCATCCTCGGAGACCTTCCTCTCTGTACCTGCTACATGGACGACATCCTGGTCTTCTTCAAAAACATTGAGGAACATCTGCATCATCTCCAGATCACTCTGCAGTAACTCCAGGATAACGGCATGGTTGTACATCAGAACAAATGCCGTTTTGGTACCACATCTGTGGAATTCCTTGGACATCAGATCTCACCAACTGGTATCTCCCCTCTTCCAGACAAAGTGGATGTAGTCTCAAAATTTCCCAAGCCCACTATCATCAAAGAACTTCAAGAATTCCTCGGTATGGTCAACTACTATCACCATATCCTCCCAAACATCGCCCAAATTATGGAACTGCTCTACAGTTCTTTTGCTGGGAAAGTAAAGAAGCTGGAGAGACCTAAACCGTAACAAGTCTTCGAAGACACTAAGACCGCCCTCGCTTCAGCCACAACTCTCTCCTTCCTTCGCCCCAGCATTCCTCTCACGCTAACCACAGATGTAAGTTCCATTGCTGTGGGAACAGTCATCGAGCAAACCATCAAAGGTACAACGCAACCACTGGGTTTCTTCAGCAGGAAACTCCAGTAAGCAGAGATCAAACATAGCACATTCGACCGTGAGCTACTTGCTGGTTACCTAGCAGTTTGCTGCTTCAAACACCTCTTACAAGGAAGCCTATTCACCATCCGTACGTACCATCGACCATTGGTTCATGCCTTCTCCAGACCAGGTGACACCTGGTCAGACCGACAACAGTAGCTGCTGAGCTCAATTGCACCATCGAATACATTCCAGAAAAAATTAATCCAGTTGCTGACGCCCTCCCAAGAGTGGGAATTGACTCGGTCTGCCTTGGAATTAATTATGATGAGATAGCAACAACACAAGAGAACTATCCTGGGACTGCAGCCTACTGCACCGCCATCACGAATCTGCAATGGAAAGACTTCGTCTTCAGAGACAGGGAACGCACCATCCTCTGTGACATCAGTACAAGCCGCCCTCACCCTCTAATCACAGGAGCCTTCCACTGCAAGATCTTTGACGTTGTCCATGTTCTGTCACACTCGTCTAGATGATCAATTGCCCATCCAATGAGGAAGAAATTCGTTTGGCATGGGATGAATAAAGATATAAGGCATTGGACCCACTGCTGCATCGTCTGTCAGACAAGTATAGTTGGCTGCCACACTGAATCAGAGACAGGAGAATTTAACCAACCCAAGTGCCGTTTTGGGCATCTCCATGTCGATGTGGTGGGTCCCCTTCCACCATCTGACGGCGTGCAGTATCTCTTCACCACTGCTGAGCACTCCACAAGCTGGCCAGAAGCTCTCCCCATGAAAAATACTACCACCGAAGACTGCGCAGAAGCCTAAATCTTACACGGATGGATCAGCCGTTTCAGTGTTCCAGATGACATCACCTCTGACCAGGGCCCTGCCTTTATATCTCAGTTGTGGACATCCCTGGGAAAGTTAATGGAAGCGAATATTCACCGCACCACGGCTTACAACCTAGCAGCCAACATTATGGTGGAACGAACCCACCACACCCTGAAAGCCGCATCAATGGCACGCTGTACTGAACCGGATCGGAAGGCCCAACTGTCCTCCTTGGAATGCGCACAGCACTGAAATAGGGACTAAGCGTCTCCTTAGCCGAAATGGTTTTTGGAGGTGCTCCTATTGTTCCAGGAGTTATTCCTTTCATCCAACACAGCTACAGATGACAACCACCTCATCAAACTACGCCAAATTGTGGGGAAGTACTGACCATGCGTCCAGACGCACAAGACATTGCCTCTACGAGACCTTCCCAAATCACTCAACGAGTGCAATTACGTCTTCATCAGGAGTGACAAACACAAACCACCCCTCTCCCACCCTTACTGGGGCCCCTGCGCTGTCCTAGAGTGGAATTCCAAAGCATTTTGCCTCAGCATAGCCGGAGGCAGCTTGAAGCCTGCCTACCTTGAAGAAGAAGAAACAACGCAGACATCACCCCATGCTAACGAACCCATCTCTACCATGGGCCACCCATGTGCACATCCTCCTGCAGCATTACCTGAAGATGGACCACATCTTACCTCATCTCGTGCCAGACAAGTCATCCGACATCCTGACCGTCTTAACCTCTGACTAGACAAGGACTTTCTTTGGGAGATGGGGGAGGGCGGTACTTGTAACGTTGTCTTAGTTATCCCTTAAGTGTAGTGCGGTGCTTAAAGAACATGAAGCAGTTTCACCGGTAACAAAAACCAAGTGGGACCTCGGCTGCTGGAGAAGATACTCCCTGCACCCCTACCAAGGTGAGCCGGTAAGATGCTATAGATGCCAACGCTATAACCACCTGCAGGCACGCTGTGGATATGCCGTCATGCAGCGTGTGCAGCCTGCCCCACCCAACGGAGGAGTGCATCGCCTGCCATAAGGTCATCGAGGCAACCACCACCAGGTGCCCCAACTGTGGGAAAAACCACCATGCATGGAACCCACAGTTCTCTGAGAGGCTTCACAGGATGCCCCGACCACGCCAGCAGCAATAACAGCAACCTCAGGTGCCACCAAGGCAGCAACGATGACATCGCCCCAAATCATCGAAGGGGCAGCCCCGACAGCAGGCTGCCCAGCCCCAGCAGCAGCAGCAGCAGCAGCATCCACCACATGGCCAGCCAGCACGGCATTCCTATGCACTCGCCCCACCTCCAGTCAGGTCAGCATGGGTCCCGCGGCAGATCCCCTCAGCCACCCTCCCACCCCCCCTCCCAGCCAGTGGCAAGGCTGGAAGGTAGGATTAGCCGGCACCCCCCACACTGCCAACCCGGGTTGTAGCCACCAGCCATGTCCATGGACACAGAGGGTTGCGCCCCCTCAGCCCACTCCTCCACTCGCTCAGGCAGCACCCCCACCAAGCATGGTGGAGCCAAGTCCCGCCACTTGAGCAGCAGCACACAAGAAAGAGACCCTCATGGCGACGCCCCCGTCCATGCAACGGCAGGCCCAGCACTGACAATGGTGAAAAGGAGAGTCATGGCCCCGAGTGATCCTCTCCATGGCGTGCCCACCTGTCTCAGCGAAGAAACTCGCACAATGGTCAGCTCCATTGTGGCATGGATGATGCAGCTGATGGCAGCACTGTGGCTGTGCAGCACTGGTGAGGAGCGCCATCGCCCCACCGCAGAGTCCCAGGCCCAGTCAATTGCAGAGATGGCATGGAGATCCTGGCGCTCGAGCTGCAGGTTTGAAGTCTCCTGCTCCTGGTGTACAACATATACAGGAGCCAGCAACACCAGCTGGAGGCAGGAGAGCTTTTCACCCTCGCCTCCCACTCCCACCAACCCATGCTGCAGTCACCATCCCCAGCCAATGAAACGGACTGCCACCTGGCTGTGCTGCTCGAGTACATCCCTCACGTGAGCCTCCTCAACACAGGGGAGGCCACCCACACCTGGGGAAGAAGGCCTGACCTCACATTGGCATTGAGTGACCTGGAGGCCGGCACTACATGGCAGGTGCACCTCACCCTCACCAGCAACCACTTTGCCACCCTCACCACCCTCCAAGTGGCCTCGCCTGTCCCACCCTGTCCTCCCCCACGCTGGAACATAAGGAGAGTGGACTGGACCAGGTTCAGGCCTCTTTTGACGAGTGGTGGGCCACCTATCAGCCACCCACCGACATACATCAGCAGGAGAGGGACCTGACGGTGGCCATCTAGACCGCAGCTGCCACACCCATCCCCAGATGTACCCCGAGCTGCCGCCATCGGACAGACTGGTGGTACTATAATGAAGAGGTACGTGAGCATAACCACCGTGTCAACCTGCACAGGAAATTATACAAGAGGTGCTCCAACCCCAACAACTTGAGAGTTCTGTAGGATGTGGTGGCCCATGCATGGCATGTATCCCTGAGGGCCAGAGAGGCTAATTGGCTGGAGTGGAGCGCCGCTTTTAGCCACCACACTTCTCTAGGCCAGCTGTTGAGGAGCGTGAGGACAGCCTCAGGCGCTGCCCTGCCCCGCCCACCCGTCCACCCACACCTGCAACAGGAGAAAGAGAGGCTCGCTGCCATGTTCACCATGTGGGGCTCCAGTGACCAACTTCCTCCCCAGACATGACGCATCCAGCAACAGCTGCAACCACACCACAATGAGGCAGTCAGGGAGATGATGGAGGAAGCTGATGTGACCGACCAGCCCTTTTCCTTTCAAAAGCTGGAATGGGCTAAGAGGCAAGGCCGCAACACAGTAGTGGGGGTAGATGGTGTGGCATACTCCATGCTGGCTCACGCTGGTCCGGGTGGGGACGCCGCATTGGTGGCCACGTTCAATGCCTCATGGGTAGTGGGTTGTCTGCCGCCTGCATGGAAGGAAGCTGACAATCATCCAATTCCAAAGCCAAGAGAGCCCTCCAAGGTCAGACCCATCTCTCTCCTCAGCTGCATGGCATAAACAGCTGAGAGGATGGTGCTTGCACAGCTATAGTAGCACATGAGGCCCTCTCATCCACATGTGTTCAGCTATACCCATGGAGTGAGCACGGCAGACAGCATCCTCGCCCTGCTGACCCAAATTGACCACCGCCTTACTGTTATCGTCTTCATCAACCTCGAGAAGTCGTTCGAGCTAGCCAGCCCTCGCACCATCCTCAACACACTCATGAGGAAAGGGGTGCGAGAAAGGCTGCTGGTCAGGCTCTGCAACTACTTGCAGCACTATCGCGCCTAGGTTAAGTTCCAAGGTCTGAGGTCGAGCTTCAAGGAATCTGAGAACACCCCAGGGCAGCATCCTCAGCCCCCTACTATTCAACCTGCTGATGGAGCAGCTAGTGGCACTGCCTTTCCATGCTGGCACCTTCCTGCTGAGCTACGCCGATGACCTCGCCCTCGTGGTCACCGGAAGGGGCAACAAGCTCAGGAGGACACAGCAAACACTCAACCACATCAGCAAGAAATGCCAGGACCTATGGCTCAAGATCTCAACAGAGAAGTCCCAGGCCATGATGGTGAAGGCGGCAGACCCAGCCTGGAAGCTCCGCATCTACGGAATTGAGCTGGCATGGACCAACTCCTACCAGTACCTCGGTGTGTGGGTGGACAAGCGGCTGTCCTTCACAGCCCACGCTGCCTACCTGAGGGAGAGGATGCAGGCTAGGCTGAACGTGATGTGGGCCATGATGCGACTGATTCACTGCGGGGACATTTTCAGTCCCGCGCCAGTACTACGTGCAGGCTGTACGCTCGCTGGTGGATTACAATGCCCCCATCCTCATAGCACTCTCCCCAAACCAGCAGGAGCTGATCGAGGTGCTACAAAACACTGCAATGGGCACCTAGGTAGTCCAGTGCATGCGTCATGCAGAGCGAGACCAGCCTGGTGCCACTCACCACCAGGGTAACAGGTTACAGCAGATCATGGCCTGCCGCGTAGCAAGGGTGCTGCAGCATGACACAGAGGGAGTGACACAGAGGAAACTAAGGTTGGCGGGGACTCAGGGTGTCGAGTTTCTCCGCCACAACCTGGCTCACACGGAGAACTGGCCACAGGCGGACCTCCCTACCCCCACCTTCAGCGCCCTGCCCCGGTGGGAGCCACCCACGGCAGAGTTCTTTGCCACTCGGCTGCCCTCCAGCAAGTCGCTCTGCGCCATGGAGGAGATGCGGTAGCACGCCTTCATGACCATGGCATGGGTCACTGAGCCAGACAGTGTTGTGTACTACACCGATGGCTCGGCTGACCCTGAGAGCGGAAGTACGGGCGCTGCTGTCATCACCAGAGGGACCGAGGTATGCGAGAGGACTCCCGATCACTGCTCCACCCTGCAGACAGAGCTGGTGGCCATCCATCTGGTCCTGGAGCACGCTGAACACCGACCAGAGCGCTCCGTGGTGCTCCACAGCGACTCCAGAATGGGGCTACAGGCTCTCCAATACCCGCACCCCAGTGACAACGTGGGCCTTGTCACCGCCATCCTGGGTAGCCTCCAGAGCCTCGTCACGCAGGAACGTTGGGTGAGGCTCAACTGGATACTCAGCCATGTCGGAGTACGAAGCAACGAGGCTGCCGCCAAGAGAGCAGCTAGTGGCTCCCAGGTGACCAGACATGTGCCGCCCAGCCTGAGCCAAGCGATGGCGCGAGCCAGGTGCACTGCAACCCAGCGCGACCGCCACACACACCAGCAGCTGGAAACAAGAAAGAGACAGGCAGCTTGGTACGCAGCTACCACTAGCTACCAGTCGTTGGACGCCTCCCAGCAGCAGCCCAGAGCAGACGGTGTGTTGCTGCAGCGCATGAGGCTGTAGGTTTACTACACCAGGGAACAGCTGTACTTTCAGGGACAGGAGTACGATCACTGCGGGAGGCACAGCCGCCACCCGCTAGTGCACTACCTAGATCGAGTCATACTTTGTCCAACCGCCATTTACCCGCGCTTGGTGACCAAGCAGCCGATAGCAGGCGACCAAGACAACCCCTTTGGGAGGACGACAGGGTAGTGGGCTCAGCCAGCACTTCTCACACCTACCGCCCTACAGACGGCACAGGTGATGCGAAACCTAACTGCCGAAGTCGCTCCCGACAGGATTCCAGCAGAGGACGCCACCCTCAGACCAGGCGGTTGGCTACCTGAATTACTGAATCCCATTGCTCTATGAATGTTTGAAAAGGGAGGATAGAATATTGTCCAACTCCCCGCCTCACATTCATCTACCTTCTGTCCTGCCCAGCCACTGCCGCCCTCAGACCAACGGCGCCACCACCCGCCCATCCTGTAGGCGGTGGTCTCCTCATTACCCGCGAGGCCAGGGCTGCCCTCATCGTCCGCCACACGCCCATAGACTTGATGCTGCAAGTGCTCAGGGCAGCGCCGCCGGCCCGCTGAACAGGTTGCAGCTCACCAACTTAACCGGCGAGCAGCACACCTCGCCACATCACCGCACGACCCGTCCCGTCACCGGGACCCAAGACCTGTGGGCTGGTGCTCGCTTTGTGTATTTTATGTACAATCATGTATATTTTGTGCTATATGTTATATAAATATGTACTATAATGCTCAATAAACCTGTAATAAATGAATAAATGATAAACTGCATCGGATCCCAGAAGCACTATCAATCAACTCTTACAGAGTGAAATAGACAGAAAAGTGAAGTGTGTGGGATTGAATGAATGGAAGAATGAGATGGAACAAAGGAACACTAGATTAGTACAAGGAGAAAGAGGCCCTAATGTATGAAAGGTGGTACGATGGAAACCGGGGTGATCTCTTCCGACCTAAGGCTCAGTGTATGGATGTGAATGCAAGGAATTACAGATGGTCTGAGTCCCACGGCAAAGTGTACCGAATGTGTGTTATGGGAGAGGATGAGACTGTAGAGCACATGGTGCTGGAGTGTGAGAGGTAAGAGAGAGACAGGACAAAGATGATGCAAGTGATTCTGACTGAGTTAGGGCATAATAGGAATGAAAGAGTGGAGAAGACAGGAAGGTAATGGATGCTTCAGTTCAGATGTGGTGCTGTTGGAACTGTGTAGAAAGATGAATGAAAGGGTGAGTGAGGTTGTGAAAGAGCTTCTGGAGAGAACCTGGCGTGCCAGATGTAAGGACAATTAGTTTAAAGGATATTGTTATTTTTTCTGTTTGTTTTTTGTCTGTTTGTCTTCTACAGGATTGCCGACCTAAAGGTTAACATTCTGGTTCAGTTGTGATCCCGAGCCTCCTGCATCATCAAGATCAAGATCAACCAAGAATTTTTCATTGAAGTGATAATGAATTCCATCTTAACAGTATTAAAGGGAACTCATTTTAGCTGTCACCATTTGGTGACTATGAGAGGTGGATTTCTGAAAAGTGCATACTCCAGAGTGTCAATACTGGGAAGTAGCAGAAGTTCTGTTCCTGAAATGGTGAGAATGTTTTATTGGTGAACTTGGAGATCGTCCTTGATATGAAACCTGTTATCATATGTAATGATCTAGTTCTTTCCCGGCCTTATTACTGTTGAATTCTCTTCCAATCTTTCGCATGTACCTTTAGATAGCTACAACTAAAACGTAACTGTAAACTAAGGGAGAAGTGCCCCCGTCCTTAAGGGGAGATCCAGTGGCGGCGAAACCATCCAGTTAGGTAATGCTAGGTTAGATTAGTGTCCTTAAGGAGGGTCCAGGTGGAACGAAGCTCCCTCGGTTAGGTTCTGTTTTATATAGAAAGTGTATGGCGACTAACCTAACCCCAACCAAACATTACCTTACCTAACCTAACCGGCACTAGTGTCAATGTGTAGTCCCTGGCTGGTTGGGCCATGTACAGCAGGTCTGAGCTTCCAGTTGCGCATTTTCCTTACAGTGCTGTCACGGGGGAGGGGGGTGAGTTGCTGGGTTAAAGGTTAAGGCTAGGTTATGTGCTGTTTCTTTGTTTTAATTAAAAGTTTCTGATTAAATTTTTGGGTATTTATTTGAAGCTGGTATTGATGTAGTTTTGCTTTGATTTAATTTATTGTTCCATTTAGTTTTGATTTAGTTGTTATATATATATATATATATATATATATATATATATATATATATATATATATATATATATATATATATATATATATATATATATATATATATATATATATATATATATATATATATATATATATATATATATATATATATATATATATATATATATATATATATATATAGGAGGAGGAGGCAGTAGACACCTGCCGAAATGATAATTACTCCCAGTGAGGTCTAAAGCACTGTTCAGGGGATGCTGTGAACTTATCATTAAACCCAGCTGTGACCTCACTGAACGTTTCCCTTTGTGTCTCACAACACAAGGGGGCAGTCACAGCCTGCCCTCTAAAGACAACTCTCTTCCTCCACACAAAACTACAAGCACCTAATAACACACACACCCTTCACTCAAAAATTTTAAAATCATCATGGCTACTCCTACACCAGCCTCGGAGTCCCCATCTGGGGAGGGGACCATAAATGTCCCCAGGTCAGACAGCCTTTCTGTCGACAACCCCAAGTGTCTTGACACCCCCCTCAACTTTTTCTTCATTAACTTCTGCAACATTCGCGGTCTAAGATCTAATTTTCAATCTGTAGAACACCACCTCTCCTCTTCTAAACCTCATCTTCTTTTCCTCACTGAAATTCAGGTGTCTGAGGCAACTGACAGTAGCCCCTTTTCTGTTCCCTCCTACTTTCTCTATCCTCATTTTCGATCCAAAGCTGGATGCTGCGTTTATGTGCGCAATGACTTAACCTGCTCTCTTGTCCACGCTCTTGAATCTTCCGAGTTTTCCACCATCTGGCTACGACTACAGAGTCACTCTCATACTAAATTTATCTGTGCTGTATACCTCTCTCCTAACTCCTCTGACTATAAGAAATTCTTTGACTACTTAACTTCCAAAGTGGAGCACATTCTGACCCTCTTCCCTTTGCAGAGATCTCCATTCTTGGAGACTTCAATGTTCACCACCAGCTTTGGCTTTCCTCTCCCTTCACTGACCATCCTGATGAATTAGCCTACAACTTTGCTATCCTCCATGACCTAGAGCAATTGGTGCAACACCCTACTCGTATTCCTGACCGTCTTGGAGATACGCCCAACATTCTTGATCTTTTCCTGACCTCTAATCCTTCTGCTTATGCTGTCACCCTTTCTTCTCCATTGGGCTCCTCCAATCACAATCTCATATCTTTATCTTGTCCTATCACTCCAATCCCTCCTCAGGATCCCCCTAAGCGAAGGTGCCTCTGGCGTTTTGCCTCGCTAGTTGGGGGGACCTGAGGAGGTATTTTGCTGATTTTCCTTGGAATGACTACTGCTTCCGTGTCAGAGACCCATCTTTGTGTGCTGAGCGCATAACAGAGGTGATAGTGTCTGGCATGGAGGCATACATTCCTCACTCTTATTCTCATCCTAAACCTTCTAAACCTTGGTTTAACACAGCTTGTTCTCGTGCTATACATGATAGAGAGGTGGCCCACCAAAGGTACTTAAGCCTTCCACCACCAGAATCTCATGCACTTTATATTTCTGCCCGGAACCATGCCAAGCCTGTTCTCCAACTAGCCAAAAACTCCTTCATTAACAGAAAATGTCAAAACCTTTCAAGATCTAACTCCCCTCGTGATTTCTGGCATCTAGCCAAAAATATCTCCAATAACTTTGCTTCTTCTTCTTTCCCTCCTCTACTTCAACCAGATGGCACCACTGCTATCACATCTATTTCTAAAGCTGAACTCTTTGCTCAAACCTTTGCTAAAAACTCTACCTTGGACGATTCTGGGCTTGTTCCTCCCTCTCCTCCACCCCCTGACTACTTCATGCCACCTATTAAAATTCTTCGCAATGATGTTTTCCATGCCTTCGCTGGCCTAAACCCTCGGAAGGCTTATGGACCTGATGGGGTCCCTCCTATTGTTCTCCGAAACTGTGCCTCCGTGCTTGCACCTTGCCTAGTCAAACTCTTTCAGCTCTGTCTGTCAACATCTACCTTTCTTTCTTGCTGGAAGTTTGCCTACATTCAACCTGTTCCTAAAAAGGGTGACCGTTCTAATCCCTCAAACTACCGTCCTATTGCTTTAATTTCCTGCCTATCTAAAGTTTTTTTTATTTATCCTCAACAGGAAGATTCTTAAACATCTATCACTTCACAACCTTCTATCTGATCGCCAGTATGGGTTCCGTCAAGGCCGCTCTACTGGTAATCTTCTGGCTTTTCTTACTGAGTCTTGGTCATCCTCTTTTAGAGATTTTGGTGAAACTTTTGCTGTTGCCTTGGACATATCAAAAGCTTTTGATAGAGTCTGGCACAAAGCTTTGATTTCCAAACTACCCTCCTACGGTTTCTATCCTTCTCTCTGTAACTTCATCTTAAGTTTCCTTTCTGACCGTTCTATTGCTGCTGTGGTAGACAGTCACTGTTCTTCTCCTAAATCTATTAACAGTGGTGTTCCTCAGGGTTCTGTCCTGTCACCCACTCTCTTCTTATTATTCATTAATGATCTTCTAAACCAAACTTCTTGTCTTATCCACTCCTACGCTGATGATACCACCCTGCACTTTTCCACGTCTTTTCATAGACGTCCAACCCTTCAGGAGGTAAACATATCACGCAGGGAAGCCACAGAACGCTTGACTTCTGATCTTTCTAAAATTTCTGATTGGGGCCGAGCAAACTTGGTATTGTTCAATGCCTCAAAAATTCAATTCCTCCATCTATCAACTCGACACAACCTTCCAGACAACTATCCCCTCTTCTTCAATGACACTCAACTGCCCCCTCTTCTACACTGAACATCCTCGGTCTGTCCTTTACTTATAATCTGAACTGGAAACTTCACATCTCATCTCTAGCTAAAACAGCTTCTATGAAGTTAGGTGTTCTGAGATGTCTCCGCCAGTTTTTCTCACCCCTCCAGCTGCTAACTCTGTACAAGGGCCTTATCCGTCCATGTATGGAGTATGCTTCACATGTCTGGGGGGTTCCATTCATACTGCTCTTCTAGACAGGGTGGAATCAAAAGCTTTTCGTCTCATCAACTCCTCTCCTCTAACTGACTGTCTTCAGCTTCTCTCTCACCGCCGCAATGTTGCATATCTAGCTGTCTTCTACCGCTATTTTCATGCTAACTGCTCTTCTGATCTTGCTAACTGCATGCCTCCCCTCCTTCCGTGACCTTGCTGCACAAGACTTTCTTCTTTCTCTCACCCCTGTTCTGTCCACCTCTCTAATGCAAGAGTTAACCAGTATTCTCAATCATTCATCCCTTTCTCTGGTAAACTCTGGAACTCCCTGCCTGCTTCTGTATTTCCACCTTCCTATGACTTGAATTCCTTCAAGAGGGAAGTTTCAAGACACTTATCCATCAATTTTTGACCACTGCTTTGACCCTTTTATGGGACTGGCATTTCAGTGGGCATTTTTTTTTTTATTAGATTTTTGTTGCCCTTGGCCAGTGTCCTTCCTACATAAAAAAAAAAAGAAAAATATATATATATATATATATATATATATATATATATATATATATATATATATATATATATATATATATATATATATATATATATATATATATATATATATATATATATATATATATATATATATATATATATATATATATATATATATATATATATATATATATATATATATATATATATATATATATATATATATATATATATATATATATATATATATATATATATATATATATATATATATATATATATATATATATATATATATATATATATATATATATATATATAAAATACTAGATTACCTCTCACCAGTCATGGTTTCTGCCAAATACTTATGATCTCACTTTATATGGTAGTATTTTAGCTGGAGGTCTATAAGGCACTGGGAAAACCTCATGACAACTAGATTGAGTTTTATTGAAGTTAGCTTTTAAATGAATTTTCATACTTCCTGATTCACAATGATATCTGTTACCTTGGAGTTGTGGGGCATCCTATACTTGGGACTATAATAACTAATCAGTTCATAATAATAATTATTTAAAAGAATATGTTATAACAAGTAATCAGTGCCTCAGGGGTTTACCTTAATTTCTGATAGAAAATATCCTAACTGTTTAGGTGTTACATTCAATGGTGTGTGTATCACTGGTGTGTGACTCCTACCTTATCAAAAAACAATTTATCCAAGTCTGTTTACATTGTAAAATTTGTTCCCCCCCAAAACAAATAACTAACTGGCAAAGGGAATTTCACATCTTTCTTCTCTCTGAGGACAACAATGTCAGTAAGGCTCTCACATAAATAATTAATACATATAGATACAAAAATTTATTTTTTCAAATGAACACCTTTAAACAATCCTGACCAACATACCTGTGGACAGTGATGTCATTTAGGCTCAGATGCCAAATTCTCGCACCCAGCCTTATATAGGATGCCTTACCCCCAAAAATAGTCTTCTGTCTATACTAAAAGACTTAATTTTGCAATATCTTAATAGTTTAGACCCCTTCCACATTCACAAATTATTCTTAAACATTTTTGCTAATGGTCCCATGTCCTTCTGGATTCTAACACTCTATTAGTAATTTTTTTTATCTAAATATTAATAAAGAATTTCTCTCAAAATATATAATATTATTAGTTCTGGTATATTTACTCTACCTAAAATGTTTTGTGATTATGATTTTCCATGCTATTGGCCCAGGAGAACCCGGAAATATGGTTATTTTCCAATTGCCTTGTAAACCAAGGGATATTACTCCACAGCAACTCCAAATATTAACAACTAATTTGATGATTTGTAGCTTACAATTTAATTTAATTTTCTTGTTCTAAAGTTTCTCTCTCTCTAGAGACCTCTCTTAGGGAGCGCAACCCCCTGGGGGCTTGTGGACACTCTCCCGGGGGGGAATGTGAACACAGGATGGGAGAGGAAAAAATAATAATAATAACAATAGTAATAGTTTGAGTCATTGCAGCTATCTGTCTATCTAACAATCTATCTATCTGCTTCTATCTATCTATCTATGGTGGCATAGTTGGGGAGGGGTTTGAGTGGGTGGCACGGGGAGGAGCGGGGCCCCAGCTGCATTGAACCAGTTTGGGAGGGGTCCAGCTTGCAAAAGGTTTAGAACCCTTGTGCTAGATTATATTGGCAAGGAGTAATCAGGGTAAATTCTTACTTTATACCAGTTATTTCTTATGCAGGTGATTTTACTTTTTCTTGGTTGTTTTTACATGATTCAGATGAATTTGAGGCTCATTTCTGTTGGAAATGCCTTGTTTTCCTATTCCCTCCACTGTTCTAGTAAGATTGATTCACCACTGTTCCGATTAAGGCTGCACACCACTGTTTCGGAGAGATCATTGGTTGCTTGACGTACTGTATGTTGCTGGAGATGACGGTGCCAGGATAAATGGTGGTGGTTGACTGCTTCTCCAGTGAATATTGTTGGTAGTGTGGAGGTCGTGGGTAGTGGGTTGGATTATGGTTGATTGTGCAAGTAAAAGAACACAAAGTTGATAAGAATTATTCTTGATTTAATGATGGGCAGAGATGTACATGCGTGATACCAAGACACATTATGATAGACATGATGATTCTTGATTCTCTCTCTCTCAAGACTGACTGTCTCTGAACTGAACTCTTTGGACTGAATTGAACTCTCTTTGATCTCTCTGTGAACTGATCTCTCTCTCTCTCTGAACTGCTCTGAAGTCTGGACTGATGTCAAACTATATGTACAGGCTCTATTTATGTGAAATGAAGTGTATCAGGATTCAGAATCTGAGATGAAGAAATGACCAATCGGGTGCCTGTAAATGGATGAAGGGACCAATCACAGAGGTCGTTATTGTGGCTAAATGACCAGGGAGGAATGACAGGGGCAATGCAGGTGTTTTCCCTAAGGACTGGCAGGAATGTAGGGAAGGTGTGGTATTCCCTTGAGAGGGTGATAGGGAGGAGAAAACGTTAAAATGGACTGAGGCTGGCCACGTGAGGGCAGTGCGCATGGTATGAAATATGTGAATGATGGATATATATATATATATATATATATATATATATATATATATATATATATATATATATATATATATATATATATATATATATATATATATATATATAATTGTTATGACTGGTGCAACTGATACATAAATATTTCCTTTGTTTTTATATATTTGGAGGAGAGACAGTAAGGCAGTAATTCAGTCTTTGAAATAAGTTAAATGTGATCCTGTTGAAGAACCAGTGTTACTGTATTGTGGAATTTTGACTGGTAGTGTTGAGATATTGTGACATTGGGTTGTTGAGCATGGAATAAATTTGCACATCCACATCTTCCAAGAAACCATGTGAATATGAAAAGAAATATGTACTAAAATGATGCAAAATTCATGTTAACATATCTTAATATATATATATATATATATATATATATATATATATATATATATATATATATATATATATATATATATATATATATATATATATATATATATATATATATATATATATATATATATATATATATATATATATATAATTGTCAAAGTAATGTTAACTTCCTGAAATTAGCATACGTTTCTCTTTTTATATTTAGTAGTGAATTCCATGTAGGTGCAGAAAAACAGACCACTAAATTGGCAACACTTGGTATTCAACTCATTGTTGTGTAGAAATACATTAACCTTGTGAAGAAAAAACAAGGTTCAACGCTCAGGAGTAATCCCAAGCCTCCTGTGGCTGTCTCTGTGACCCACAACACCATCACTACTTCACAACTGCATTTTCCCAGTAGCTTTTCCCAGCAGCAAGATGTCTAAGTGTTATGGTCTCCTTCATTTTGGTGGTAAGTGGGTTGCTCCTCTCTGTGTCACTTTGTAAGGCTTCTCTTTCATGATTGGTGATTCTTTTTACATATTAATGAGTCATTGTTAGTTTTTGTTAATGACATGTTCTTGTTTCAGAGAAGTAAAAAGAAATTAAAGGAAATTTATTAATTTCTTTTTAACCCTTTTAGGATGACTATGCTACAAGAAAAAGCACAGTGCATTTCTTAGTTTATCAAAACTAAATCAGACATTCAAACACAGAGAAATCACACAACTAAGTATAGAAAACAAGCTCCAGCACATCATTTGTTTCAAAACTGGCATAAGCAATTTATGGAAACAAGAATGGTACTACATAAACTGAGGAGTGGAAGGCTAAGAATATCTGATGAAGACATCGAATGGTATCAGGAATTAATTTTCTTGTAGCTCATCAAAGTCTATCCGTACTTCCTCCTTTCAACTGTAAATACTGAGATCAACAATTCACAGAGTTGTTTACGAGAATCTGACACTTTATGCATATAAAATTCAGTTATTGCATGCACTCAAACTGGAGAGTAAACTAAAACAAAGAAATTTGCAGTTAACATTCTTGAAAAAAGCGCAAATGATTGTCTTCCGCAACCACATTTCCTTTAATGATGAGGCAACTTTTTGTGTGTCTGGAAAGATTAAGAAACATAATGCAAGAATTTGGGGAATTTCCCCATGTCATTAGGGAAATTGAATGTGACAGTCCAAAGGTTGCGTGGTGCAGATTGTTATGTAACAAAGTTATTGGAGCATTTTCTTTGTATAAGACAATACCAGCAGATGCCTTGATACTCTAAGAGAATACATTTTGTCACAGCTAGAGGTGCTACAGCCAAATGTTATCTTTTAGCAGGACTGCCTCATTGGGGAATAAATGTTTGCAAATTTCGTAGTGAAAATTTTCCTGATTGCTCGGTAGGAAGAAATGGCCTGATTTCTTGGCCTCCTTGTTTCTCAGATATAACACCTTGGATTTTTTTTGTGGGGTTATGTGAAAAATGCTGTGTACTGCACCAAAGTAAAGGATATAGATTACTTTAAGCAAGGGATAACTGCCACTGTGGAGAGACCAGTGATGAAGATATACTAAGAACAGATATTGAATATTGTTCGGATGTCATTTGTGCAATTAATGGAGCCTATGTAGAAATTTTATTATTAATTTAAATAAAAACTTTACAATTCACCTGATATTCTGAAAGCATTTCAGTAGTATCTAACCAGTTGTAATTTCAGTTAATTTTTTTAATTGTCTAAAGACTTTGTGGTGACTGTATATAATATACATATGTTCCTGTGATTATACTGCATATGTACATTAAGCTCTCTTTCTATCTCTAGATATCAAGAGGTTTTGCAGATGGAGATAGTGAAACAAAATGTGCTCAGAATGTCAACATAATTGAGGTATGTATTTTTTTATAATTGCTAAGAACATTTACTTAATTTCAGCAATATGAAATTAATGCTACAGTTTTCAAGTTTTAATTGTGTGATCTAGGATTTAGCTCCAAAGTTATCTTAAGGAAGTTAATCAATACTTTCAAGTAATTTTTTCATAGTTTTATTGAATGCCTCCATGGTGTAATGGCTAGTGCACCTGGCTACAGATGTGCTGTCCGTAGTTCAAACCTGTGGCAGCTGGTGTACAGTTCACTCAACTATTCATCCTCCCTATGGGTCAATTAATAAATGGTTACCTGGGAAAAGTAAACTGTGGAAACCCATACATCAAAATTGCCTTGTATTTCAAGATGGGGAATATCATCCACCAAATTACTGGCCTCAAAGGCCAGTAATTTGGAGATGAGTGCTGAGGCCACATACAGCTATAACATATGCCCCACTTTAATTTTTAAGTGAGCACAGATATATAGTTATAATATCTTGAGGAAGAAACTAGAATTGCATTGATTATCTGGTTGGGTGGAAACTGAAAGTTATTGCATCAATTCATAACTTAAATGTCTTCAGTAAAAATAGTAGGTAAGCACCAACTTAAAGACAAAGGACACAAACTTATGGTCAAGATGATGAGCCTGGGCAGAATAATTCCTTTCCATCTGATAATGTCATGCCAAACTTTCATCTACCATGTTGTTTTTTATTTATTTATTTTTTTTACAGTATAGACACAAAGAAACACTGCACTACAACTTCTATTTTCTGTTAGTTTATAGTTATTTTCTTCATTGATCTATTTATATCTCTTACAGTGGTTTGCTACTACTATGGTCTGTCCATTTTATCCTTAGTGTTTAGGTGTTTTCCTTTCCAGGGATTTCCTGGCCTGTGGCACTGTCAAACATTGTACTGGGCAAATTATCAGACTAGAGCCTAAGCATTAGTGATAACCTTGCTCCCAACACATTCTCTCTCTCTCTCTCTCTCTCTCTCTCTCTCTCTCTCTCTCTCTCTCTCTCTCTCTCTCTCTCTCTCTCTCTCTCTCTCTCTCTCTCTCTCTCTCTCTCTCTCTCTCTCTCTCTCTCTCTCTCTCTCTCATATGTGCATATGCATGGTGCAAGAGCAAGTGACTAATGGATTGACAAGGGTGCTCAGACAGTGTGACCTGAGTGAGTCACTCATAGAGACATGACAATGCCCAGAGGAAATGTTGCTAATTATTGGGGGTGTTTGCAAAAAAAAAATGCAATTATCACAAAAAACTTGTTTTTTTAGAGCATTTCAGTATATATATATATATATATATATATATATATATATATATATATATATATATATATATATATATATATATATATATATATATATATATATATATATATATATATATATATATATATATATATATATATATATATATATATATATATATATATATATATATATATATATATATATATATATATATATATATATATATATATACCACAACCCCATTTAATTTTGAAATTATAAGTACGTGACATAAGGTGTGCATTGGTACAAGTCTCGCAGAGCTGCAGGATGGGAAATCCCCAGAAAGAACAATACCCAAATGCTCAGGATAGAATGGTCAGATCATACTGCATTTGCTGGCCCACTAGATGTGTCTGAAAAAAAAAAAAGTAATGACAAAACATTGTTTAATTGGGCTCTATTTTTGATTGCACAGAATGCAGTGGTAGCATAGCTAAGAAGGCCTGAGGTAATCAGTATTAACCAGTGGTCTACTGAGTACAGAAACTATCATTACTAATATTCACAGTAATGTATAATTCTGGGAAGAATAAACTGATGTTGAAATAATGGCATTCTTGAAGGAAATGTTGAGTATTAAACACTTGAGCTGCAGATACAAGAGCTGGACCTGCAGTCTCCAGTGTATTGTGGAGATGGTTTTGCTGGTTAAAAGTTGATATGCTCATAAATAAGTGCACCTATCAAAATTCACAATAAATTGCTGTGTACAGAGCAAACCAGTCAAATTGTTACTTTATAATGAACTTCAGGTGTTTACTAACAATATCTTGTCTGCTTTTTTAACAGTATTCCATTACTATTTTTTTCTAGCAGACACTATGTTAGTTTTAACCTAGAATTTATAATGATCTACGAAAATTATAAAGTGATTAGAAAAAATTCACGATGGAATTGAAGGCCAAAACACAAAAGTAACCAGTGCAGAAGAAAAAGCCAGATTTGAGACTGTATTAAGTAACAACAGGGATACAGGCTTTGTATTCTGTTGATACTGTAATTCTGATAAAAAAAAATATGTAAACAAACCACAGAAACAAACAGCTGCTCTAACAATGTAAGGAAGATTGGTATACCTGCTTTGATGAGAGGTAAATTTGATTACCATGTATTTTTCCTGCAAATATTCTATAAAGTTGAGACACACTGCAGAAAAACATTAAAGGCATAACCAAAGCATTGAATCTAAATTTAATGTTATAGGTGACAAAATATTCTTTGATTCTTATACAGAATTTAATCTTAAGGAAATAGAGTATCACTTCACAGGGCATCCTGCAATTAACATCTTATTTTGAGTAGTGTAATTTTTCAACAGTACAGTACTTGAATCCATCATGAAAAGACAACCAAAAAAGATTATGATGAAACAATATCTTCTAAGAAGTATAATTTTTCTTTTCCTTAAAACCACGTAAGAGAAGGACGTGTCTTATGTGGAAGTCAATCTTATTTGTTGGCAAATATGCTATTCATTTACTTAACTAGCTTAAACACTATCAAAATATTATAAAATCTGACTTAACCAGAAATTTGACTTATCCAAACCCAGCACTGCATTTAAAGTCCTTAACCCCAAGGTGTTCAGCAAGCCTCCCTGCAGCATGCTGGATGTCCAGGCCACACACTGTTACCCCTTTAGCTTTTTCTTGCACATACCATTTATTGATAGATCTGTCAAGGTTTTTGCACTGCATCTTCCTCACTATACAGATCCTTCCTTTTTCCTTAAAAGTGTTCACATTAACTGACATCTGACTTCAAGGAGTGCAACCCATGAGGTGTTATTGAACAAATTTATACAGCAGAACCTTGGTTCATTAAGTTAATCCCCCTGGGCCTTGGTTCGCAAACCAAATTGTTTGCAAGCCAAAACAATTTTTTTTTCTATTGAAATTTATGTAAGTACAGTTAATCTGTTTCAGTCTCAGAAATATGGTATTTAAAATTTTTTTTGTGTGATGAAGAATATAGGATGAAATTGAAATACATATCCTTAAACAGAGAAATAAATGACACTAAATTAAACAAAACAGTATTGTAATTTACCTTTGTTATTTATAATTGCTGGCACAGGTGGATGGTGAGGGAGGAGAGGAAAAGGAGGAAGCTACCAAATTTTGGGTGAAAGGTTGCTGCCTGCCTACTTCCCTTTCTTCTCCATTCTCTCTCTCTCTCTCTCTCTCTCTCTCTCTCTCTCTCTCTCTCTCTCTCTCTCTCTCTCTCTCTCTCTCTCTCTCTCTCTCTCTCTCTCTCTCTCTCTCTCTCTCTCTCTCTCTCTCTCTCTCTCTCTCTCTCTGGATATAGTGAATTTTTGTCTTTAGCAACCAACCCTCCCCCATATGTGTTTTTTATTGGTAATGTACTGTAATTTATGATAGATGAAAGAATAATCCAGACTCTTTGGGCCAAAAGGCTGAGCTGATGTCATCTAACACTTTTCTCCTTCTTAGATAGCATAATGGGGCCTAAAATAACACAAAAAAAGGGAAAAAAAGAAAAAAGAATGTTTTTGAACGCAGCAGTCTCATGAACAATGTTTATGACAAGTGCACCAGTGCACAACTGAGCTTGAGGTTCCATGGATTGTGGGTAATGTGCATTCATACCCCAAAGTATCATTCATGAACCAAACTAAAGTTTGTTTGCAAAACTAGTTTGTGAACCAATTTGTTTATGATATGGAGTATTTGTGAACTAAGGTTCTACTATACTTGGAATATATGTATGCAGCTAAAGGCATGGTCACATGAGACAGTTTATCAAGAATATTTTACCAAGATTTATTCCTCTTGTACCAGTCTGTTTTTCTCCCTGTCTGAAATTCCCCCCATAGAAAATATGGCCCAGGATAGATATCCCCCTGGAGGAGTTCTGTCCCAGGATAATATTCCCCCCTCTGGGCCAAGATTCCCCCACCCCAACTCCTGTTATATGAGTATGGCTTTGGTGGCATGGTGCAACGACAGCCTGCCACACAGGATAATTATCATCACTTGTGTTGTTGGCAGTCACGGTCTTTCCATTCGTTTTCCTTGTAGTCATGGCGCCAAAAGGCTTCAGAGTTGTCTGAGCAGTGACAGTGAAAACATCTGTGTTAGAATATGGAGGAGCTCACTTATCACACATGCTAACAATAACTGGATAATGGAGAGTATACAAATGGACTGAACTAAGACAAAAAGCATGATGCTAGAAAGAAATACAGACCATTTTGTGTTAAAGATGGATATTTAATACATAAACAGAAAATAAATAATAAAGTTCAGTTACATCAAGTGTTGATGAAAATGGAAGTGAGCTGAGTTATCAAAGTTTGTCATGAAGGGTTTGGTGGTGCACATATGGGAAGAGATCAGACTATGGGAAAAATTACTGCTAAATATTATTTCAAGGACATCAAACAACTTGTTAGTGATTATGTTTCTAAATGTGACGAGTACCAGAGAGCAGGTAATAAACCTGCAATGTAAGGTCCAGAGTTACATCCAGTGCCTGTTTAAAAAAAAAATGTTTGATTTCACGTAGGAATGGATTTGATAGGATCCTTGTCCCAGACAGAGAGAGGATACTGTTACATTGTAGCAATGACCAATTACTTTTTTGAAATTTCCAGTCACTGCAGCAGAAGTTGCACAATTCATTTTAGATGCCATATGTGAATTTGGTTGTGTAGAAACCTTGATTACCAGCCAATGTCAATGAACTGGATGACATTATCTGCACCAAGTTACAGATAAATTACAGAATTGTTCCAGCCTATAACCACAAACAAATGGATTGCAAAAGAGATTTAATCAGACTGAAAGAGCTCTTATCAAGTAAGTGAAAAATAAAATGGTTAGGATTTGCACATAAAGGAAATCCTATTCAGATATCATATTTCCATCTATGCCAGCACTTGTGTTACCTCTTTCACTGCATGTTTAGGAGTGATCTCGTACTTACAGTCTATCTAGTTTTTGGGTCACATGAGACAGCAGGAACTGGGGTAACGACGGCAGAGGCTGTTAATGAGGGAACAGAGAGGGTGTAGTTAGAAAAAAAGGCAGCTGAAGAAAAATCACTACAAATATTGCTAAAGGTTAAAAACAGGCAAAAGAAGAACTATGATGAGTGACATACATCTAAATACAGTGAAATAACTGAGGATTCATAAGTACTATTTAAAAGCAGAAAAAATAATCACCAAAATGGGAGGAAAATTAGAAGAAAATACATAGGGCCATATGGAATTTTTTTTTTTTTTCGTAGGCAAAGAATGCACAAAACTGGAAAATGCTGCACCAAGTAAAGAACTACAAAATTTGTACCAAATGTTAAATTGATAGATGTACAAGCAGGATGACATGAACAGCTTTGGGCCAGAAGATGACCACTGTAGTAGGAAAACCATACGATGCATATGTAAATGAACAGCAACACCTTGAACAAATGAGGATCCTACATATTCCAGCAGAAGACAAAGTAATTTTAGTCATGTTTGTAGATGAGGAAGGTGTCAGAAAGGTGGAAACAGAGGGAAACAAGTTACAAAAGATGAAATAAACAAAACCAAAGAAACTTCCTGGCATGCTTGTCATGAGAAGACAAAAACTTAAAGATGCTTACAAATACATGGATGAAGATGCAATTAAAATGCTTCATGCAACACTAAAGACAAAGGAAGATGACTTTCCTGGGTCATGGACATGACAAGAATGTACAGGAAGGCATTAGTGTTGATGTAGGGTCCCCTGCTAGCTGGGCCGCATCCTGCAGGTCTGAGTTGCCAGTTGTGTATTTTCCTTGCAGTGTTACCAGGTCAGACAAAGATTCTCTCTCTCTCTCTCTCTCTCTCTCTCTCTCTCTCTCTCTCTCTCTCTCTCTCTCTCTCTCTCTCTCTCTCTCTCTCTCTCTCTCTCTCTCTCTCTCTCTCTCTCTCTCTCCAGACAAGATATATGATAACTATTACATTGCTAAATGTGCATAGTCTCTCTCTCTCTCTCTCTCTCTCTCTCTCTCTCTCTCTCTCTCTCTCTCTCTCTCTCTCTCTCTCTCTCTCTCTCTCTCTCTCTCTCTCTCTCTCTCTCTCTCTCTCTCTCTCTTACTCACACATTATAGCCATCTTGTCGATGTGTGGTCTGTGATAAGAAAGAGAGAGAGAGAGAGAGAGAGAGACGCGAGCGATTCTCATCTCGCAATGTAAAGGCGATTATATCTCTTGCCAGAGAGAGAGAGAGAGAGAGAGAGAGAGAGAGAGAGAGAGACATATACACACACACACACACACACACACACACACACAGAGAGAGAGAGAGAGAGAGACTAAGCACATTTAGGGTACTAGTGATGACACTTAGTCCTGGTTAGCTGGGCTACATCCAGCAGGTTGTTTATTTTTCCTTGCAGTATTATCTGGTCAGGTGAGGATTCTCTCTCTCTCTCTCTCTCTCTCTCTCTCTCTCTCTCTCTCTCTCTCTCTCTCTCTCTCTCTCTCTCTCTCTCTCTCTCTCTCTCTCTCTCTCTCTCTCTCTCTCTCTCTCTCTCTCTCTCTCTCTCTCTCTCTCTCTCTCTCTCTGTGTGTGTGTGTGTCTGTGTGTATTTACTTAGTAGTTCTGTCTCCATAATTGTTTTCATCCAACTTTTCCTTAAAGTCATGAATATTTGTAGCACACGCCACTCAGTCCATTCCATGCCTCTATGCTTCTATAAGGGAAGCTAAACTTCTTTATGTCCTTTCTGCAGGTGGTTACTTTTAGTTTTTCTTCCATGTCCTTGTTTCTCTTTCGTTCATTATAAAGAGATGTTCCCTATCTAGTTTTTCGATCCCATTCATCAATCTATGCAATGCAATCAAGTCACCTCTCTCTCGTCTCTTTTCCAAGGTTGGGAGTTGCACTCTAGTTAGTCGCTTCTCATATGACAAATCTTGCAATTATGTTATCATCTTTGTTGTTGCTCTCTGTATTCCTTCCAACTTTCTTATGTGCTTTTTTTCATGTGGTGACCAAATTACTGCTGCATATTCTAATTCTGTACATATCATTGTGGTGATTATTTTCCTAGTCATTTCTACATCTAGATATGCAAAGGCAACTCTTATACTTCTTAGCAGGCTGAGAGTTTCACCAGTTATCTTGTTAATATGTTTTCCGGTGATAAATTCTCTAAGAAAATCAATCCCAGATCTTGTGGTCTTATTTATTGTTTTTTTCCCATCTTATATTTATAGCTATACCTTCTGTTGCTTTTTCCAAATTCCAGCTTTTACACTTACTAGAGTTAAATTCCATTTGCCATCTGTTGCTCCACTCCCACACATTGTCTATATCTCTTTGTAATTCTTCACAATCTTCAGTTCCCTTCACTCTTCTCATAGGTTTTGCATCGTCAGCAAAAAGACTTACATAGCTGGATATGTAATGTTGTTTTAAATCACCCCTTCAGTGCAGCATCTTCGAAGAGAACGAAGCAGTTTGGTAGTGATTAAAAACAAACTCACAAAATCTTATTAATTTGCTTTTTCTTTGATAGTTAATTGTCCACTCATCACATTCAAGTTTTACCTTTAAATTCTAGATTTATTTGTTTTGTATTTCATTATGGTCCTTACCCGTTTTATCAACTCGCACTGCATTATTTGCATAGGGTTTCGAGATTTGTATATTTATATCTAGTATTTGTTATATATGCTCAAGGTGTGAATATACTTCATCCAATCTGAACATCAACTTTCTCTTCAACCTCAATGACTGGTGCCCCCTAAACAAGAACCTACACTTCAGCAATGGAAGAAGATACAAAGCATAGCAACGCAGAACCAACCGTTTCCACCGTCGCAGTGAAGCTGTCACCATTCTGCTCCAATGAGGCTGCATCATGGTTTCAGCAAGCAGAAATTCAGTTCCAGCTGAGGAAAGTTACAAGCCCTCAAACCAAGGCTGACTATGTACTGGAAGCCATCCCCGAGACAATTTTTCCTTGCATTGTGGCGTGGGTGGACAACCAGGACAGAGATGTCGTCTATGACAACCTCAAGTGGTATCTCCTTCAAGAGTTCACACTCTCTGTCAGTGCCCGGGCCAAACGTCTTCTAAATCTTCCTCTAACACCTCTGGGAGGCACCACAGGATGTGCGGCATGGAATGAGATGCAAACTCTAGCTACACTACCTGAACGTGACTCTACAACCAGCAAACGTCAGTGGGTAGACTTGCAGTAGGAGTTGTGGCTGCAACGTCTTCCCTCATCTGTGAGAGCTGCCTTACTTGAAGCTGACGACTACCCCATGGAAGAGCTCATAAAGAAGGTGGACAATCTTATCAATGCTGAAAAAGCGTCCTGCGCCCCTGACACCGTCTGCCTTGCCTTAGTCGATGACCTGCCCAAAACCAATGCTGCCAGGCCCCCTGTTCTCAAGTGGCTGCCTGACAACCAGATGCACGACTGCAAACCAGGAGTTTCCAGCCAACATGGGCAGCATGGACTGTGCTACTACCATCACAAATTCAGAGTTGGAACTCACAAATGTGCCCCATGTTGCCAGTGGCCAAAAAAACTGTTAATGAGGCCACCACTGACCATGGCAGTGGCCTCTTCAGACCCCAAGCCTGGGAATATCAATGCGCTTGCTTCATCAGCCTCTGGTTTCTTCATCACAGACACCTTAGCTGGCTGCAAGTTTCTGGTAGACACAGGTGCTTTCTGCTCCTTGTTTCCAGCCACAGCAGAGGACAGAAACTGCCCTTTGACACACTGATTAGACATCAAGCTCATTGCAACCAATGGAAGTACAATTCCCACCTATAGCACCCTCACCATCCCTATCCAAGCAGCTGAACGCAGCTTTTCTTGGGATTTCATCATCACCGACGTCAAGACGCCTCTCCTAGGAGTTGATTTCCTGAGTCATTATGGATTGCTTATCGATGTCACCAACCATAAATGGCTGGATGTAGCAACATTCCACTCAACACCTCTTGGCTCCCACCACCGATGCACGGAACTGTTCAGTGAGAACAGATACCCCCTTATGACATGCTCAGACAAGAATTCCCCGAGGTATTCCGCTTAGAACTCCGTCAACAGCCTGGCCACTCATCAAAACATGGAATTTTCCACTACATCAATACAACAGGCCCCCTGGTTCATTCCAAGTTTAGATGGCTATCCCCTGAAAAAATTCAAGCAGCAAAACAAGCTAACGCCGACATGGAACAAATGGGTATATGTCAGAAGGTCTCGAGTCCATGGGCATATCCTCTTCACCTCGTCAAGAAAGCTGATGACACCTTGCAGCCCTGTGGCGACTACAGGTGACTTAATCTTGTTACAGAACCAGATCACTACCCCCTTACCAACATGGCGGACCTTATCTCCAGTCTACATAGGGCCAAGATTTTCTCCAAGCTTGATCTCCTGAAAGGATCTTTCCTATACACTTACTTTGCTTTTCAGTTTACCATTCACATATATTCACATATCTATAGAAGAGTTTTGGGCTCATGTTTATACCTGTCTATTATATCTTTTTCAAACTGTCTTTGTTCATCCCTTTAGGATCTTCATGTAACCATTTCTTGCTTGTTCGTAATTATTCCATAGGTTAATTCTTTTACTTTTCTTCCATTTTTTCCATGTATCCTCTTTCGTTCTTCTTGCTGCTGCTTATCTTTTATTAAACCACTGTTTTACGAGCTATAACTCAGCTTTTTAGGCACAAACTTTTTTCACCTCTATATATTTTAAGAAATTCATCCCTCTTCTCTTGGACCACTGTAGGCTTATGGAACATATCCCTTCTCTCCTCTTGAAAAAAGTTCCTCATGTTATCAAAATCTGCCTTACAGTAGTTTAATCTCCCAGCATGGTGTTCTTCATTTCTTTGATTCTCTATTTCCTCATTTATGTTGAATTCCATGGTATCGTGGTCACTTTTGGCTATCGGACACTATTTGTGAACATTCTCAATTCCTTCTGGTTCCTTACTAAATAACAGATCTAGTCTTGATGTTTCTTCATCTTTTCCAAATCTTGTATCACCTTTTATCCATTGAGTTAATATATTATCCATTGCCAGCTGTAATAATTTATTTTCCCAAGATGATTCTGTTCCCTCCGTGTAACACTGTTCCCAACACACCTTACAGTTAAAGTCTTTCATCATGATCAATTTATCACCACTTAGCATTATCTCTATCCAGTTCATTGTGTTTTTTATCATTATTTCATATTCTTCGTTTGACCAGGCATTGGTTTTTAATGGTACATACATCACTATGTATTGCTTCTTTTTGCCTTGTGTGTGTGTGTGTATGTGTGTGTTTATTTACTTAGTCGTATTTACCTAGTTGTGGTTTACGGGAGGAGAATAATCTTAGTATCCTGTCTCTATATTTATCTAGTTTGGTCTTAAAAGCACTGACAGTTTTGGCATTTACAACGTATTCACTGAGTTCATTCCATTTGTTCACATTTCTTTGAGGAAAACTATACTTCTTAATGTCTCTTCTACAGTTAACTTTTTTCAACTTCTTATTGTGTTCCCTTGTACTCTGTGTGTCTAAGTTTATAAAACCTTCTTTGTCCACATTTTCTATACCTTTTATCGTTTGATAGATGTTTAATAAATCTCCTCTCTCTCTCTCTCTCCTATTTTTAAGGGTAGGAATTTCCAACATTCTTAATCTCTCTTCATAGGTCGATTTACTCAACTCCAGAACCATCTTAGTGACTGTTCTTTGTACTCTTTTTAATTTTATAGTATTCCTCTTTGTATGAGACCACACCACTGCCACATATTCCAATCTTGGTCTTATCATGGAAATCAACAACCTTTTTATCATTTTTTTTATCAAATATGAGAATACCATTCTTACTATTTTTAACAAATTTATCGTCTCTCCAGTAATTTTATCAATGTGGCTGTCCAGAGTCAAATTTTCAATAACTTTTATTCCCAAATCCACTTCCTCTTTTGACTCCTTTAACTTCACGCCTTCCATCTCAGATTGATTCTGTATTCTTTTCTTACTCTTACCAAACTCCATTACTTTACATTTAAATTGAATTCCATTTGCCAAGCTTTACTCCATCTATTTATCTTATTTAAATCATCTTGCAGTACCATACAGTCATTTACATTTTCTATTCTTCTCATCAGCTTAGCATCATCCACAGATAAGTTCATATAACTATCTATTTCTTCATTTATGTCATTCACATATATTACAAACATTATCAGTCCTAACACTGGCCACTGTGGGACACTACTAGTTACTTTCAGCCAAGATGAATTTTGGTCTTGTATTACAGTTCTCATCTCTCTATCATCCAGATAATCCTCCATCCACTCCAGCAGTCTTCCTCCAATTTTTCCATAATTTTTTTTATCTTCCTTGGCAATCTTCGGTGTTGTACTTTGTCAAATGCCTTCCTCAAGTCTAAGTAGACACCATCCACCCATCCATCTCTCTCCTGCACAATATCAACTGCCCTTGAATAAAAGGTCAATAAGTTTATGGAGCATGATCTTCCCTCCTAAATCCAAATTGACAATTTACTAAAACTTTATCTCTTTCCAAGTGTTCCATCCATCTTTCCTTTATTGTTCATTCATATAATTTTCCTACAACACTAGTCAAGGACGCTGGTCTATAATTTAGTGGATTTTCCTTATTTCCTCCTTTGTATATTAGTGTAATATTTGCTCTCTTCCAGTCTTTTGGTACTCTTCCCTGTGATAGTGATGTCACCACTAAACTGTGAATTTTATCAGCCAGTTGCCCTTCATTATCCAGTTTGATACTCCATCTGGACCAGTTGCTTTATTTATTTAAAGTTCTTTCATCATCTTAAAGTATTTCTTCATAACTGATTGGGACTGTACTTAGTATATTCCTCACCACCTTATCCCTTCCAGTATCATACTCAGTATATTCTTCACCACCTTATCCTTTCCAGTATCATACTCCCCTTCCACAGTAAATACCGATTTGAAACTGTTGTTCATAACCTCTGCCATGTCCTGTGCATCATCATAAATTTTTCTTCAACTTTCAGTCTTGATACACTTTCCTTCTTCATCTTCCCATTAATATGTCTAAAGAATAGTTTGGGTTCATTTATACACTTATCTATTATATCTCTTTCTTAGTTTCTTCTCTCCATTCTTAGTATCTCAATGTACTTGTTTCTAGCATCAATATATTCTTCCCATCTGCTCTCAGTTTTCCTCCTCTTCCATCTATTCCAAGCATTTGATTTGTGATTTGTATTGAACCATTCTCAACCCTTTATACATCTTGCTTCTCCTTTAGGTACAAATATCTTCACAACAGAATTATATATCCTTTTAAATTCATTCCATTTTTACAGAATATCTTCTGCATCTTCAAAGTCTTTTCAGTCCATGGCAACAAAGTACTTTCTTAATTTTTAAAAGTCAGCTTTACTGTTTTTAAATCTTCTTACTTTATAATTTTCATCAATGATTACATTTTCATTTTTCAAATTAAATTCCATCAACACATGATCACTTTTACTTAGAGGGCTATCGTAGTGTATAGTTTTGATAATTTCCATGTCCTTGGTAAACACTAAATCAAGTCTTGATGGTTCATCTCTTCCACTAAATCTGGTATCACAATCAACCCATTGAATGATCAAGTTTTCTACTGCCAATTTCAATAGTCTATTACTCCATGAACTCTCACCTCCAGTAGATGTCAATGTCTCCCAATTTATCTCCTTACAATTAAGATCACCAACAATAACTATATCACTACTTTCCATCATTATCTTTTCAAGACCTTTTACCACATCTATCAACATCTCTTCATGCTCTTCTTTTTGACAAGCATTGGTCATAGGTGGCACATACACTCCTACATAATTCATTATCATTCCATTTCCTTTTTTTAATCATCACTTGTAGAATTTCAGACTTCCCTTCACTTTTTATTACCTTCTCCATTTTGACACATTTTCTAGTCAGAATTGTCACTCCACCTCTTCCCTTGTCACTTCTATTTTTTTTATCCATAAATCATATTTATCATCACCAGTGTCAGGAATTCCCCATTCATTTTCCCATTTTGTCTCACATAATACAACAACATCCAGTGCGGTTCTGCTTAACAACTCATTTAATTCCATTTTAGTTGACATTAACCATTTACATTAGTATAACATACTTAGTGTTTGATGTACCATTTCTTTACTCTTATATTATTCTCAAACCTCTTATTCTCCAGAGAAACTTCTCATTTTTTTTTTTTCTTTAAGCCTCATTTACTAGCTCCTTTTGCTTCAACTTTTCAGCCTCATCCATATTGCTGTTTATCCATATGTTCTTATATTCTTCATCTCCAGACAACCTCCAAGACCTGTTAATTACTTCTTCTGCGTGTACCTGTGTTCCAAACCTTATTTGGAACACTCATTTTTTCTTCTTCATATTTCCCAGTTCTATGGAACTCTTCCACTTGCTTTACTACTTGGCTGTCTTCACCTGCCACTTTCTTCAGTAACTTATTCAACATTTTCTTCTCCTTTTCCTCTTTGAATTCTTACTATTTTCTCTTCCTTTAAACCAAATACAATTACTTGTTTATATTTTTCTACAGTGTCTCACTAACTTTTCTCTTTAATAACATTTACTACTTTTTGTTTCAGGTTTTGTTTCTCATTTTCTTGTTGTTCTATTATTTTCTTTAGTGATTCTTCTTCAAATTTATGTTCATTTAACCACTTAATTTGCCTCATTTCCACATCCTTTACATTTGCCTTCATTTTTTCCTTTTTGAACAGATTCTCCTTTTTCCTTTATTTGTTTCTTTAAACAGTCATTTTCCACCTTTAACTTCTCATTTTTATCTTCCATCTCCTTCAACTTTGCTGTAATAATTACTTTCTTACCTATCTCCTGGTGCACCTCCAATGTCTTTATCCTCTCAACTAACCTGTACATTATTTCTTTCATATAAAAAATTTTTCTACACTGCAATCAATAATTTAGTTCTCTTTTTGTTCTGTGTGTGTGTGTGTGTGTGTGTGTGTGTGTGTGTGTGTGTGTGTGTGTGTGTGTGTGTGTGTGTGTGTGTGTGTGTGTGTGTGTGTGTTTCTCTCTCCCCTGATGTGCATAGTCTGTGTGTGGGTCTCTCTCTCTCTCTCTCTCTCTCTCTCTCTCTCTCTCTCTCTCTCTCTCTCTCTCTCTCTCTCTCTCTCTCTCTCTCTCTCTCTCTCTCTCTCTCTCTCTCTCTCTCTCTCTCTCTCTCTCTCTCTCTCTCTCTCTCTCTCTCTCTCTCTCTCTCTCTCTCTCTCTCTCATCATGGACCACACATCGACACAGTGGCTATAATGTGTGTGTAAGAGAGAGAGAGAGAGAGAGAGAGAGAGAGAGAGAGAGAGAGAGAGAGAGAGACTATGCACATTTAGCAATGTAATAGTGATCATATATCTTGTCTAAAGAGAGAGAGAGTAGTAGTAGTAGTAGCAGTAGTAGTATTCTCACCTGACCTGGTAACAATGCAAGGAAAATACACAACTGGCAACTCAGACCTGCTGGATGTAGCCTAGCCATCTAAGGGACCCCACATCGACACTAGTGCCAAATTAAGTTACAAATAACATGGTTATATAAAAAAAATTCCACATTAAATTTTGTTTATGATCCATTATTTTGTTTTATCTCCAAATGATGTTTATGTTTCACTTAATGTGATACCACTGACTGCTAGCAATGATGTTATCAGTGGGTAGGGGTATTTTTGATAAACTGACACTCATGTCATCTTCAATCCTTAACCTTGAGCTATATTTAGCTTTCATTATTGTCATGGCTGAAAACTTGCCTCACATAGGTAGGTGATGGTGAAAGGTAAGAACACTTATAGCTGGCCTATAAGAAATCAGGAACTCACGAAAACATTGAGTCCAGAAGGTTTCTAGCAACACTACATTGAATCGAGTCTTCATAGTACTGTCAGATGATAGGTCAATGAGCTCCTTTAATAATTTTGACTGTGAGGCTTTTGGGAGCTTTATCTCATTATTTTCAATGAAGGGGTTTTCTGTACATTGGTAAAATGCAGTCTGGTCCTCAGTTAGCTCTGGGAAATGGCTGCTAAATATCTCCAACAACTTCAACAGATGCAGTGTTACCTATGCTTTGATTACATCGAAACTCATGCCTCTGTCTTGAATGAATGCATGCATATTTTCAAACAAATTAGTAATTCTTGATAAAATATGAACATGCCACAATTTGAGCTTTCTTTTGAAAGCCTCAACTTTTTTGGTACTGGGAAATGTTTGTGTTTGCACCGTGCATTGCTTTGTTCAGCTTATTTACTTCACTGAATATGTCTGCCAGGTAGCTTGGCTGAAGAAGCCATTTCTCATCATTAAAGAAACCTGCAAGCTCAGGCTTCTTCTCTGAGAGGAATGTACACAGCTCCTTCCGTAGGTCTGAATAAACTTGTGACCATCTGCCTGCGGGACGACCATCTCATCTCTGTATGCATAAGAAAAGATATATAGTCTGCACCTCACAGAGTGGCAGTAAAGAGTCTGGAATTTGTGGCTCTTGCTTTAACGAAATTTATGATTTCTACAGCAGTGTTCATAAATGCTTGAAGCTTAGGTTTCAAGTCTTTTGCAGCAAGTGTTTCTATATGCAAAAATGAGTGAGTTGCAATGGCATGGGGAGCAACTTCTAATATTCTGCTTATGACTTCTTTATGCCTGCTAGTCATGGCTGTGGTGCCATCAGTACATATTCCAATGCAATTCATCGAACTGATTCTATTATCCTTTATAAAATCACCCATAGTTTGAAACATGTCCATTCCTGAAGTTGTTGTTCTTTGTTTTGCTTTGTTGTTTTGCTCTTTGCAAAACAAAATGTCCTCTCATAATTCATTATCCCATATATAGCACACAAATGCCAGTAGATGTGACATTATGGCCACATCTATTGATTCATCCAGCTGGATGGCAAGTGCATTGTTCCAGTATGTGTTCAGACATTGATGAGATGTGGTGTGTCAGTGTCATTTGGTATTGAAATTTTGGTTAATGCCTTAGTTTTTTCATCCACTTGCATTTCCTTGACAATTTCAATTGCACAAGGCATGATCAGTTTTTCCCCAATTGTGTGAGGCATTTTCTGTTAGCAAATTTTCTGAGCTACAATATATGAGATCTTAAGCAGTTTTTAATCCATAGTGGTAGTGACCTTTAACTCAACTTGTGCACTGCACAATTCTTTAGCTTTGCGGTCAAAAATTATCTTTCTTTATCCTTGTACTAACCATGGTTTGTCTGGAAGTGCATAATTAACTTGGAGGACTTCATGATCTCATTGGACAGTACTGTACTCTGCAGCAAAGGACACACTGTGTCTGTTCAACACTGTCACTTATACTTACTACAAAGCCATACTTAAAGTAAATGGCATGATATTTCCTAATTTTTTAATTCCTAACATGAATAGAACTAATCTTCCTCTTCCTTTCAATGAATTTGACCCTCTGACTCATCATCTGCAGATTTTAGCTCATCACTCAGTTGGTATAGTAGTTCTTGTTTTGATGAAGATGGTGGTAATAACATATTTGTCTGTTTTCTTAACAGACAGGTAAACATCAGCCTGGAAAAAGAAAGAAAAGGAAAACTGTAAGGTGAAGAAGACCTACATATTTGTTTCAGTGTCAGTATTATAGTGTGGTCAAATGGAAAAACAAGCAGGCAAACAAATTAAATATTAAGTGAAGACTTATAAATCAATAAGCACAGCCAGTCATGCCACATGTTCAGTCAGCAGCAATTGCCAAGAGAATGAATACAGCTCACATGCTAAGTTCTGGGCAATGGGCTACTGTGTAGCTATTGCATCATGTTATGCCACCCCAGAAACAATGTTGCCAACAATTATAACTTCCTTAATTTTTTTTATATTTTTTAGCATTTAGTGATAGAAAAATTATAATATATGAGTCATCACATTCTGAGAGATGCAACTAGCCAGAGAAAAACTAGAAAAAAGAATGGACATCCCAATTTAAGACACATTGTGTAATCATGAATTATAAAAAAAAACTGAGGTTTGATAGGATTAACTGAAATATGTTGAATCTCCCTGTCCTGTGGACCCCTTCATAGGTTTCAGTGGACCCCCAGTGGTCCATGGACCACTGGGTTGAAAAACATTGCTCTAGAGAAAATAATTGACATGCTGGGCAGTCGAGAGTTGGTGGAATATTCTCCCAAGTTTCCCATGAAGTGCTACAGACTTTGAATCTTGGCAAAAAAAATCTTGAGAAACCTGTCTCATGTGACTGGTGTGTGACTGCACCTTCAAGTATAATCAGTGGGAGGTAGAGTAGGTTAAGCCAGGAAGTGAAAGAGACAAGGAGAGAGTGTATTTGTTATTTTGTCACATAGGTACATTCTGACTGCAATGGTGTTTGCACTAGTTATAAATACTTGTAATATATAGGTGTTTCAAATCCTTATAGAAAATATAAAACAGATAAGTGAGGAAAACCAATATTGATCATAAATTTCCATGTAAGGGCCCTTTCACATGAGTGTTTCCATATGCATGTTAGGGTGTGCAGCGTTTTTAACATTCATTGGAATTCAGTGGGATCTTTCACCACGACGACAGAAGCCCAACAAGGACACATCCGTTCTTTGTGACGCATGCGTCCTCACTGGCTACTAGTGGCATTGGGAGCTTTCACACGCACATTCTAGTACACATGCACACCAGTCCCACTGCCACATCGGTCATTATTTTTCAGCTGAATGAAAGTCATCACACATCCTGTCCCTTGAATGTGGACACAACTCTGGTGTTGTAGTGCATTTTGAGTATGATGTAACAGTCATGATTTATAGTAAATATGCATAGATATTTGAGCATAATAGATATACCATGCATGCATACATCACATAGCCTACTAAAGTTAATCTCATGAACTAACATTTTCAGATGATTAGTGTGATGGCAGACTATTACAACACTGAGGAGCTAATTTCACAAGTAGGAAAGGCCTGCACTGTGGGGATCCTTCGAACGAAGAATACAAGAACAAGAACAAGAAAGCAGAGACATGATTAAAGGTTTGCCGCTCAATCCATCTGAATTATGAAGAGAAAACTGCAGAAGAAAAGAAACAAATTTAATTTTTGTATTGTATATTTATAAACAAAAATGCAATAGTAATGAATGTATTTCACATTTATTGTGCATGTTATTACCAATTTCTTATAGTCATATTACTGCCATGGTAGTTTCCTGGCTTCACTGTTGAAGTAGGTGAAGAATTTGGTCCCTGCTTTCTTTTGCATACCTACCCTCCCTGCCATACCTGCACTGAATAATCTACATCTTCAAATCCATTGACTTCTAAAAGTATTAGCAAAATTTTCTTTTTCTCTCTTACCTGTCAATATTATGTAAGATACAACATGTCTTAACAATATCAATAAGAAAGTCAACATTCACATTTATGGGCCTGTGGAAAATTCTCCCTTTATCTGACAGAATTCCAAACACACACTCAACATACCTTCTTGCATGTAAGAGCCTATAATTGAACAGTTTCTTGTCATTTGTCAAATTGTGGCCACTGTATGGGTGAAACAAATTAACATAGTCCAAAAGCCTCATCCCCAAAAAAAAAAACATAAGGCAACACCTCATTCCCACCCTGACAAAAGTTGAAGCTGTGGGAGTTTTGGGAACATTTTGCTGAATCAGCTTAAAGATGGCTGAATCTGCATGTTTGCCATGTGACCTATGTCAACATATCTGAAGCAATAATCAGCATCAGACACAGCCAAAAGAATAATGGAAAAAATAGGTTTTGTAATTGAAATGCATTGAACTACTGTCCTCATGTCTGATAATCCGAACATGTTTCTCGTGCACTGCACCAATGCAGTGAGGGAGAAATGAGCATGTTGCTCAAAACCCTGCTACAATTTTCAGCCACTATTCTTTGTTGGGTTCTGGAGAACAACTCCACCTTCATCATGTCCCATATTGCACAACACACTCTTCTTACAACCTTACTGGCTGTAGATATACCAATTCTGTATCTATAGTGGAAATCCATCATGCTGCAACCAGAGATGAGATACCTGTGACAGAAATAACTTTCTAGACTCTCTCTCTCTCTCTCTCTCTCTCTCTCTCTCTCTCTCTCTCTCTCTCTCTCTCTCTCTCTCTCTCTCTCTCTCCTCTCTCTCTCTCTCTCTTCTCTCTCTCTCTCTCTCTCTCTCCTCTCTCTCTCTCTCTCTCTCTCTCTCTCTCTCTCTCTGTATATATATAGTATATATATATATATATATATATATATATATATATATATATATATATATATATATATATATATATATATATATTATATATATATACGAGTATATATATATATATATATACATATAGACACACACACACACACACACACACACACACACACACACACACACACACACACAGTCAGTGACGCAGTGTCAGTTTTCTGGTTGACAATGAAAAGAATATATGTTTTTCCCTTTTGTTTTCTCCATTTACTTTCTCGTGGTTAATTTTTTGTTATTTTGTATTTCAGGTAAGGAACTGCATACTCATTGTAGGAGTATTTGTGATGCATGTAAAAAATTCCAGGAAACTCAAAGATGAAAGTAAATCAGGATCTAGAGCTGTGAAAACATACCGTTACATATTAGGAAAGTAGGTGAAAATAGAGGAACCAGTGACACTGGTTCCTAACCATGAAACAGATGATAGAGCTGAAGATGTATATCAAAATCTATCAATAACACAGCCAAAGACAAGTGCTGAACTCAAGAAAAGGAAGAGGAATTTACTTGAGAAGCTTATAAAGTTTATGGATAGTTATGAAGAAAAAGAAGATGAAAACAAGGATTTCTTCATGTCCATGTTACTGTCACTATGAACACTGAACAGTGAACAAAAAATTGAATTTAGAATGCAAGTACTGGCTGCACTGGCAGAACATCAGATCTGGACACCATGGGCACACAAGGATTCAAGACTCTCATCCCTCTCCACTTGTGCTACCACCTGTACAGAGCAGACGTGGGCATGATTATGATTACTGATCAAAAAATCGTAATCCATGGCTCTGATTATATAATCATAATCAAATTATAATCAAGAAGTAGATAACTCATGTAATCAGAATCAAATCATAATCATATTTTTTCTTAATAATAATCAGAGATTAACATGTGATTATTGTGATTATTTCTTTGTAATTTCCATGAAGCACTTTGCTTTCAAGGCCAAGTAAGTTTTGAAAGCTTATCACCATCTCATGTTTTAATTGCTTGTCTCTCATGATATATGAGTATCAATCAGATGCACAGAAAGCCTATACATGTTTCAGCAGACTCTTGAAATGCAGTACTGGTAAAAATTATTGCCACCAGGCTGGTGTGGGAGTGCACAGCCACAGGGTTACATATGAAACATGTTGTCTGTGTAATCACTGTAATGTGTATATCAATCGTGGAACTGTCTATCATTGTGTGTGAGTGACTGTGTGTGTGTGTGTGTGTGTGTGTGTGTGTGTGTGTGTGTGTGTGTGTGTGTGTGTGTGTGTGTGTTTTGTAGTACTGTATCACCCAACATATTTGTACATGCAAATGCTGCTGGCTGTGTAAGGCAAAACGACGCATTTGTGCATGCACACACTTCATGCTTATTTAAGGCAGACAGCTGGTAAACTCATCACTCCACTCCACTCCTCCTCAACAAGTACATCTCTAGATCATCATGCGGGAAACCAATACTGGACAATTTTCATGGCAGCTCCAAACGCATATCCTACTAAAGTGAAACTGAAATGCAAGCATTGCGACTAGGTTGTTAGTGGTAACATTTGATGGACTTCAAAATTTTCATACTCACATGAAGGTAAGGTAACATGTTATTGTATCATATTGTCACTTTCATAAACAAACTACCCACACTAAAGTAAAGGTTCATGCCATATTCACTGAAATCATCACTAGCTTTAACCTAGAAAGAAAGATTTAAACTATTGTAACTGACAGTGCCAGCAATATGCTTAAAGCATTTGTGACACTTCCTGATCTGAATGATGTGGACACTAATCAAGACAGTGAAAGCAAAGAGGATGACACCTTTGACATTCCTGATAACGATGAGAAATTCTGAGCTATTGCCTGAGCATGTCAGATGTTTTATTCATATTTTTCAGATTACTGTGACAGGTGGGTTCGAAGAAGCAGGGCCTATATCAAAAGTCATTGGAAAAGCCTCATGTCTAGTATCACATATTGATCATTCTGCACTGGCATATGACATTCTCGAAGGTGAATGCAGACCTCAGGTCAAAAAAATGCAACCCGATGGAATAGCAGTAACAAGATGCTTCACTTCCTTTTTGAATATTGATCTAACCAAGCTTGATCAATTAAACTGTCCAGTAAAGCCAACCAAATATGAACTTAATCTCACCAAGGAAATAACAGATATCTTGACACCATTTGAAGTAGTAACTCTAGAGTGTCAGAGAGAGAATGTTGTAAATTCAAGCATTTGTGAACTGAAAGCTGAGCTTGAACAACTGACACAGACATACAAGTCAAAGATGATTACTACTCTCAAAAGCTCAATTGAGAAAAAGATTGAAGATCTATGAAGACATGAAGATGTTTCATTTGGCTTCACTCCTAGATATATGGCTTTAAGATGGACTGGTGCTCACCAGAAATCATGTTCATGAAATCCCTACTGAAGTTTAAAGTAGATGAAATTATGCCTACTACCACTGAAGAAAAGGGTTCCCCTCAGGAAAAATAAGGAGGCCCCCTGCAAAGAAGTGCCAAGCTGTTCAGATTCATGTTACCATCAGCATCAACAAGCTCTTCCTTCTGTACATTAACATTAACTTTATCACAAGTAGAATCCTACCTAAGTCAGCCAAGAACAGAGGATGACAGTGATCCCCTTCTCTTCTGGGAATAGAATCAGTCAACATTACCTCAACTAACTATACTGGCTCTCTGATATTTGTGTATCCCAGCATCATCAACTCCAGTTGAGAGACTTTTTTTCTATTGCTGGGAAGTCTTTCGTCCTAAATGATGCAGAATGACTGATGTTTGCTTTGAGGAATTGATGTTTATCAAGTGTAACCAACACATAGTAAATTAGACATTACATGAGAAATAATCTAGCCTGTAAGAAATCATGTGTATAATAAGTTCTATATTTTTCAAAGAAAATAATTTGTTTTCATTATTGCTGTGAAAGCCTGTGATCATGATTTAAGATAAATTCATAGAAGTAATGTATTATGTACTGTAAAGCAAAAACAAATAAAACCTCTTACACACAATGTATGTTTTTAATACCATTAGTTAGTAAGTGATTTAAATGGTTATATTACTGTGCTCAGATATGGAACAGTGCACCTAATAGATATAACTTGCTACTATTTAGGCATTGTACTTAATCATTGCAAATCAGTATCCTTTTACAAATATTCACAGCAAAATGTGATTATAATCATAATCTAATCCTAATCATGCACAAAAAGAAAAAAATATCAATAAAAAATAGCAACACTAAAGTAATCATAATTTAATCACAATCAAAAAAAAGTATTCCAAACCATAATCAAAATCAAATCATCATTATTTTTTTATAATCATGCCTACACGAGTCAATACCCTCATTATCCACAGTATCCCCTCACCTGCAATGACATGCCCACATTTCTTTGGACTTCCAGCAGCAACAAGCATACATCCACATACAGTGAACACTTGAAGAAAGTCGTGCACAAGTCCAACCAGTAGCACCCCTCGCCTGCTGTGTCTGTATCCTCTCCAGCATCATACACCTCAAATATTGATAATTCAGTAATTTCACTAGATGATTTTGGCATTTAATTGAAAAAAAATACAATACAAAAATTTCCTACAGTGAAATACTTTTTATTCGTACAGTAGTTAAAATACCATATAATTTAGTTTATTCAAAATAAAAAGGAATATTAAAATAAATATGTGTATTTTCAAACCTGATGCTTAAAGCCACTGCTTCTTTGGGTGGAATGGATGGCCTCATGTTTGTGTCCTGTAGTTTGATACCACCTGTGACTGGCCAAAAGTTCTTGAAAAGTTGGGGTATTATATCCTGAAGTAGTTGAAGAATTTGCCATTGTCAGCTTTTAAGACTTCATACAAGGTGTAAAATTTGCCCTGCAAGAATCTACTGTTGTTTGTAGGGTGAGTTCAAAGCTGACAATGGTTTTTCTTTTTCATTGCTTGAATTGCTGCATAAACAAACACAGCTTTCTTCTGTGCACCCATCTTGAGATATTGGATGACTGAAAGGAAGGTTCAGGTCGGGTCACAGGCCGATGGCAGAGGCCTGCTGGTCAGTGAAACATGAATGCATGGCAAACGCATTTACAAAAAATCTGATGCATTTCTATGCATCCGTTCAATGCACGCACAGAAACGCTTATGTGAAAGTGACCTAAGTTGTACTTGTGACTGTGCTTGATGGAAAATGGTAAGATTGGTGGAAGCATGATGTGGCATCATCACTGGGGCAGGGTCTGTTATGTGCAGGCTCATCATTCTGACTATAGTTGATATTAAGGGTTTCTATTGGCTATTAACATTTCTTACAGGTCTTTCTTGTCTTGTAGAACCTATACAAAGCCCCATTATATTTTATATATTTAAAGGAAATTAAAAGACTGTATACACTAGGATTCTTTTTTTAATCAGTGGGAATGGCATACTAAAGCAGTCTTTGGGAATGATGTTCTGGGTGTTAAGCATTTTGGGAAAGCAAATGTCAACCAAAACATTATCCTTGCATAAACTAGAAAAATGCAAGAAGTTAACCATATAGTATTTAGAGGCTTCCCTCAGATAGGGCCTATGGAGGATAGTCACACTCTGATTTCAATTCCTTATGTCAAAAAATGACTTTTGGAATATGAGGGTGTAGTGTATAGGCACCCACATGCTCAACAGGATATTTGATCCCTTTTTCATCTCTGGAAGAGAAAAATAATTTGGTTTATTTTTTGACTTCCCTTATTAATTTCTGATGAAATTGGATTTAATGTAGTTTTCTTTAATTTAGTCTTCATCTTCTAAATGTTCTCTCTCATGGTTTACTAAGAGTTATGATTAAGTAATATGAAGATAATAGTATGTAATTCTCTCTCTCTCTAAAGTTATGATTAAGTAATATGAAAATAATAGTATGTAATTCTCGCTCTCTCTCTCTCTCTCATGCTCTCTCCTCTCTCTCTCCTCTCTCTCTCCTCTCTCTCCTCTCTCTCTCTCTCTCTCCTCTCTCTCCTCTCTCTCCTCTCTCTCTCATAAAGGCCAAGAATTCCCCAACCATTTTTGACCGCATTTTGGATGGTTCTATCAAAGCTGACATTGTATATGAGGATCCCTGAGTGCCTGGCATTCCGTGATGTTGATCCGCAAGCGCCAAAGCACTTGCTTGTAATTCCTCGGAGAAGGATTACCATGCTTGAGGATGCTCAGAATACTGACCAAGAGGTAAGTAGATGCATTATACTCATATTCTTAGAAGTAGAAATCAGTAATGACTTTAATCATTACTTTTCACTTAGTTTATTTTTTGAATGTACTGTAATTGGTTAAAAGACTGGTAGGCATTTCTTCTGTAACTCTTTTAGTTGTTGGCAGCTTAGATGGAGAGCCCCTTATTATTTTTTAAGGTTTAGATGGTTAGCCTCAGTCCATGGATGGTAGTTCAGATATTTCTGTATTTGCTGGAACATTAGACACACTTTTTTCTTGAAAAAAAGTATCTAATAATTACCCTGCATCTAATGTGGCCATAGCACAGGGGCCATATTAACAAAGATTCTCATCTCAGAGTTCAGCTCAGTCTTCTGGTTAGACTTCTGCTTATCTTCTAAGCAGTCTTAAAGTTGTGCTGAGACAAATTCTTAAGCCCCAGTATGAAATGGTGAAAGAGCAAAACAGCAAAATCTTATATTTCTCAATTTTGAGTTAATAGTGCAATCTTTTTACATTTTTTTTGATTAAATAACAAAAAAAAATTGTCATTGATTTTGTAAGGATACGAGTGCATAAATTTGCGTTTATTAATAAACAAATTAGTTTCTGCATAAGGCGAGTATATTTTGTCTCAGCGTTTACACCCTTGAGCCAGCGCCTCCTTTCCAGTCCTTTTTCTTTAGTGTGGAAAAGATGATGACCCCTAAGGGTGAAAAGGCCAATAAAGGAAACCCATCTGGACTGATGGTGAGACTTTCCTACCCTCATCCACTCAGTATATGAGGAAAGATGTACCCTGAATGGCGTCACTCATTCAGCGGCAACAAAAAAGCTGCATGTGGCACTACTACCAAGAAGGTAAATGAAACACACCAACAACAGGACACATGAAGGTCCAAAGTCATCATTACTGCAGAGCATTGACTAAATAACCACTGTAACTATTACTTTAGTTACTAGCACCAGTCTATCATTCATTCCTGTGGGAAGACATCTCCTGCCAAATATGTCACAAATAACACTCCTGCAGTTTTATTCTATATATATGTCCAACAGTTCAGATTCACTCGGGTCATCGAGAACATCCTTATGGGGCTGATAATTCTTGAGGTGGTGGGATTGGGCTCAGTAGTTGGCCAACTTTGTTTGATTAACTTAGTCTTATTGTAACTCTTAAAGTTAAGGAAAACTGAGGACCTGCCTTAAATTTAAGACCTAGACTAAGCACAACTTGGGAAGTTAAGCACAACTCTAAGCATAAGAGCTGGGCTGAGTCAAACCTCTGTAGTTAAGAATCTTTGTTAATACGGCCCCCCAGATGCCTGTAAGCCTATGCCCATAGGTGTGGAGTTGAAGCAGTAATGCACAATGCATGAAATATTGTTACTTCTAATAAAATTCTCTCTCTCTCTCTCTCTCTCTCTCTCTCTCTCTCTCTCTCTCTCTCTCTCTCTCTCTCTCTCTCTCTCTCTCTCTCTCTCTCTCTCTCTCTCTCTCTCTCTCTCTCTCTCTCTCTCTCTCTCTCTCCATTCCCTGCCCACTTCCCTCTTCCCTCCCCATTCCCTCCTTCCACCCTCTCTCTCTCTCTCTCTCTCTCTCTCTCTCTCTCTCTCTCTCTCTCTCTCTCTCTCTCTCTCTCTCTCTCTCTCTCTCTCTCTCTCTCTCTCTCTCTCTCTCTCTCTCTCTCTCTCTCTCTCTCTCTCTCTCTCTCTCTCTCTCTCTCTCTCTCTCTCTCTCTCTCTCTCTCTCTCTCTCTCTCTCTCTCTCTCTCTCTCTCTCTCTCTCTCTCCCTTCCTCTCCATTTCCTGCCCACTTCCCTCTTCCCTCCCCATTCCCTCCTTCCACTCTCTCTCTCTCTCTCTCTCTCTCTCTCTCTCTCTCTCTCTCTCTCTCTCTCTCTCTCTCTCTCTCTCTCTCTCTCTCTCTCTCTCTCTCTCTCTCTCTCTCTCTCTCTCTCTCTCTCTCCCCCCCTTATCTCTGACAGATAAGGAGGGGAGGTGACAGGGAGGGAGGTTGAGACAAGACGAAAAAGGAAGGGAGAGAAAAGGGAAAAGAGGAGAAATGGACATAACCTGGGAAGGAAAGTACATGGGGCAAGGAAATGGAGGAAGGATGAAGGAAGAGGATGGGAGGATGAGGAGAAAGTAGAAAGAATAGATATAAGCAGCAAAGGTGGGGAGTGAGTGAAGAATTAGAGGGAGAGAGGAAGTATTGTGAAATAAGTATTCTTTTTCCTGTCCCCTACTCCTTTTAATTTTTCTTTCATTCATTTCTTTTCCATCCATTTTCATACTCAATCAGTCTCATTCTATTTAGAATCCTCAGGATTGTTCTCTCTCTCTCTCTCTCTCTCTCTCTCTCTCTCTCTCTCTCTCTCTCTCTCTCTCTCTCTCTCTCTCTCTCTCTCTCTCTCTCTCTCTCTCTCTCTCTCTCTCTCTCTCTCTCTCTCTCTCTCTCTCTCTCTCTCTCTCTCTCTCTCACACACACACACACACACACACACACACAGATGTGCAGTTTTAAATGTGATGGTAGTACTGCACAGCTAGAGCACTGCATCACACCAGGTGTGAGGACAAAATACACACTCTTTTAGGGATTTTAGAACCCACTCTCTTTCTGTTATTCATCAATGATCTTTCAAACCAAACTTCTTGCCCTATCCAATATGCTGATCCACCCTGCATTTTTCCATGTCTGTTTATAGAGGCCAAATCTTTCAGGAAATAAACAGCTCATGCAGGGAAACCACAAAATGCCTGACTTCTGATCTATTTAAAATTTCTGATTGGGTGTAGAGCAAACTTACTATTATTCAGTGCCGCAAAAACTCAATTCCTCCATCTATCAACTAAACACAACCTTCCAGATATCTACCCCCTCTTCTTCACTGACATTCAAGTGCCTCTCTCTTCTACACTGAACATCCTCAGTCTGCTCTTTACTTATAATCTAAACTGGAAACTTCACATCTCATCTCTAGCTACAACAGTTTTTATGAAGTTAGGGGTTCAGTGTCATCTTTTCCAGCTTTTCACAACCCCTCTCCTCTAACTGATTGTCTTCAACCTCTCTCATCATAGCAATGTTGAAGCTCTTGCTGTCTTCTGCTGTTTTCATCCTAACTGCTCTTTTGATCTTGCTAACTGCAAACCTTCTCTCCACCTGCAGCCTGACTGCACAAGATTTTCTTTCCTTCATCCCTATTCTGTCCACCTCTGTAATGCAAGAGTTAACCAGCATTCTCACTCATTTATCCCTTTCTCTGGTAAAGTCTAGAATTCCCTGTCTGCTTCTGTATTTCCTCTTTCCTATGACTTGAACTCTTTCAAGAGGGAGGTTTCAAGACACTTATTCTGTTTTCTTATTATTATTTTATGGGAACTGGCATTAAGTGGGCTTTTCTTTTCATTAAAAATTTTTGTTGCCCTTGGCCAGTGGCCCTCTTACACACACACACACACACACACACACATGCATTATTTTTTTTTCTATAACTTCATAATGAAACATGATAAAAAAAATTTTTACGCAAAACATTCTTCTAAAATGGGGGTGTCTTATGCAGAGGTGCATCTATTATGCAGGCAAATGTGGTATTTTTTGAGCAGTACTTTTGCAGAGACTTATACCATCCTACAGAATTCCTCACTGCTCTTGGCATAAAAAATAGGGTTTTTTAGTCCAACTCTCCCAATTCTTGTGGTGCCTAGTAAAGTGCAAGAGACACTCCAAACTGAGAGAGCATGGGGGAGTAGCCTGGGGCAAGAACTGATGAGTTTTCATACAGGTAAGTGTGCTGGTCAGCTGGATACTGGTCGATCACTAAATGGTCCAGGGCTGAGGTGGGGTGAAGCCTGGTTCCTATTCCTTCAGGTCTTCTCATGGCTTGTGACCAGGATAAGGTACTAAGCGAAGTGCTTGGTCTGCTAGCCTATTCACAACCCATGGTCGAGAGTTGGACTGCTCGTGATAACACAGTGGGGTGTGTTGTGTCTCTTGCCACCCAGTTCATGGGAGAAGGGGTACATAAGACATCCAGTGTGCACCAGGACAGGTAAAGGGACTCCATGGTCTCCCTGTGCTATACATCATTGCCACCACACTAAACCACATGAAGCTTTTGTTCATGCCTTCACTTGCACTTCTCCTTCATCTTGAAGGCCTCTCCTTCAACCCTCCATCCCTCACCACTCTCCAACATCCAGTGTGCACCATGGCAGGTAAAGGGACTCCATGGTCTCCCTGTGCTATACATCATTGCCACCACACTAAACCACATGAAGCTTTTGTTCATGCCTTCACTTGCACTTCTCCTTCATCTTGAAGGCCTCTCCTTCAACCCTCCATCCTTCAGTGTCACACAGGGATGGTTCAGTGCTTCATTTTCTGTCTCTTCAACACTCATCTCCACACTGTCATTTCTCTCCAGAGCCTTGGCTGTCCATGCCTTGTGGCAGGGGTCTGGACAAAAGGCAAGGGCAGGGGGAAGCCAATTCCTCAGACAATGGTGTTCATCTCTTGGACTCATCACCAAACTTCATTGCGATGATGGAATTTGTTTGTGAGAAATTTCCTTCCACTCAGGGGCCTTTGTACCAGAACTTCTCCTTCCAGGCCTACAGAAGGAAAATGTGATGACTTTCACTCCTTGTTTGACATAGGCGCAGCTGGTAGACTTTATGATTCAACAACCTAGCTTGCGCTAATGAATCTTCTAAGCCTTCATTTGTCAAGTGTCCTGCTCACAGGCATTACAAGTTCTATAGAATCAATGTCAGTGAAGGGAGGAACAGGGTAGCCAAGATTAACCCTGATTTGATTCCTCATTTGAATGTACAAGGAGAACCATGGGTCAGTGTAGTTCAGGGCAAGATGGCAAGGTTGGAAGAGGCTTTGTTCACCATTTGGGAAATGTAAACCTTTCTGTTTTGGGTGATGGGTACCGTATTTGATGGCTTATAAGGTGAATAGTTTATAAGATGCACCTCAGTTTGGACAGGCATAAAAAAAAAAAAAAGTTAAATAAGCAGGATTCAGCTCTAAATATGAAGTGAATAGTTACAACTGACATTTGAAGCTCTCTCATATGTATTCAGATCCTTATTAGAGCCCGATATTTTACATTTAAAAACTTTAATATTTGCTAGGACTTAACAACACTGGTCCTTAGACCAATCCTGCTGTGAGATTTAAACAAATACAGCATAGGCAGTGACATTGTCAGAACCCAGAGGGGTAATAAAGTTTGTATATCATATTTTTTTATCAACATTCAACGTGTAATATTTTAGTACATTTTCTGGGCATAATAGATTTACCTTATTCTCTACAACATATTTTCATTTGAAATATTCAGTACATTTCTAAAACAAAAGAAAGTGTGAAAATAAATTTCTTCTATTCATCATGAAATTTAGTATGTTTGTAGTTTTTTATTCAAATTCAAATCCATGAAAATAAATTTGTTATATTCATGTCTTACCTCAAGGAATAATGATATTGTACTAAGGAAGGCAGTGAATCTTGTGCATGTTGCCTGATCTGGTGTGCAATCGACTGCGAGTTTGTTTTGGTACATGTAATGTAAGCATCATCATTAAATTTTTCTTGATGTATTTTTCTTCCTAATTGATGTTATTTTATGTGAATTATCAGTAAGTACGACCTACCTTTTGCTACCTTGCAAAAAAAAAGGAGTTGTTTTGTGGTGTAGAAGTGATCATCACTTTGTTTACATGTCCAAAGATGTTTAGAGTTGGATTTGACGGCCACTTTTGCCATAGACGTACCACTAGCCACTGCCCCAAAGTTGAACCTTGGCCTTACAAGATGCACATTCATTTTCTGGGACTTTTTGGGGAAAAAAAAAAAAAAAAAACGCGTCTTATGTCATCAAATATGGTACCTTTGCTTCCCTTGCCTTGTCCAAGGAGAGTTTGGTTCAACACAGACCCATGGAACAACATCTCCATAGTATTCAGAGGGGGATGATGAACCAGGCACAGACTACAGCTTTCACCATTGTCACTACAAGGGCAGTGAGGGGGAGTCTTAGCTCTCTCACTTACCACATGGTTTCAGTTCAGTTTCTAAGATATATCTTTGCAGGTCAGATGCTGACTCTGCCCTTCTCTTTGATGACTCACATGCAGACAAGGCTATCGAGCAAGTGGAGAAGATGGCCTCAGTTTTGCTTACAGAAGCTGCTTTCTAGCCACTTATAAAACCAAAACTGAAGCTGGGTACTCCTCTGGTGGAGAAGACTTTGCATTCTTCCACTTATGACTATCACCCCTGTTTTCCTCCCTCTCAGCATCATCCCTACACCAACTGTTACAAGCCCTGATGCCCGAAGGATTCAGAGGACTTTCCTCCAAAGAAGACTAGGGGTCAGTTTTTTTATGACTCCCCTGCCAAGACAACATTGATTGGGTGCTACCTTGCTTGGCATCTGAACAATTGGGGAATTTGGGGATGGAGGAGTGGGTACTTCAGGTCCTCTGTGAGGGGTACAGGATTCCTTTCCACTCCTCCCTTCTGTTGTCTCAAGTTCCTCTGCACTTGGTCTCTTACTCACCAGGTTCTGGAGGCAGAGGTCACAGGCCTCATTGACAGATGTGCAGTAGAGGAAAGCTCCCTTGATTCCAAGGCGTCAGGATTTTCACCTAGTCATCAACCTCTCCTTCCTCAACTGCCACATCTCCACAATGAAATTCCGGATGGAAACAGTGAGAACTGTTCTGGCATCCCTCAGGCAAGGCGACTGGATGATATCGGTCGACTTATCTGACTTATGCATATCTGCAGGTGCTGATACATCTAAGCTGTTGATACCAGAGGTTTGGATGGAAACAGTGAGAACAGTTCTGGCTTCTGTGGAGAAAGGGGACTGGATGACGTCAGTCATCTTGAAAGATGCTTATCTGCAGGTGCTGATACATCCCTTTATGGCTGGGTGCTTCGTTTGCCGCCCACATTCTATGGCATGCCTTTCCCCTAGGACCTGATGGCCTTTGGCCACCTTGTTTATCACCAGTACATTACCTAGTACATAAAGATGGTGGCAGTGGTGGGCCCATGTGCCCTGCTTGTCGTCAGCTACTCCAGCTACCTTCATCGCCTCTGGGTTACCTGCTAAGCCTTCAGTGACACAGACTGCTACGCTACTGCACGTCTATGGTGCTTTCTTCAAGCTGCTTTCTGGGCTTCTTTTAAGCTTTTTATGCCAAGCCTGCCCCACCATTCTGTGCCCGTACAACTTCAAGCTGTCACCGATGCTGTCCCTGTTTCAAGTCTGGACTTTTTAAGCTGTCACTGATACAACTTGATTACTTTACTGCTGATCCTATCATTCCAAGACGTTGGATTTCTCAGCTGTCAGTCTTCTGCTGCAAACTGTGGTGTCTTCTTGTGGCTGCCTCTGCACCCACACAGGCCACTCACTCACCACACTTGATGAAGATTTTATTGCTATCATGTGCATTATTTGTGCAGTGTTATGATTTTTGCAGTGCATTTTTATTTTGCAATTTATTTGGCATAGAAAAGCCTTGTTCTCTTGTTTTATGGCTTCTAGTGTTGTCCAAGTTCTTCTTAGCCTGTGATTTGCTGTGGTGAAGCTAGTGTGAATTTTGTGTATGGCCACTGTGCTCTCTTTTCTGACGTCTTTGCTATGTGAGTTTTGTGATTCACCAGTGCGTACTCACTTTTCTGATGTCATTGTTGTGAGCCATGCAATTGGGTATAGTGCATACACCATGTGTCTTACACAGATAAGTGCATCTTTATTATGTAAGTCATGTGTTTCAATGCTTCACCTTATATGCTTTGTTCGCTGTGAGGACACAGCAAGATGGGTGGCTGAACAATGTGGCGGGACACTTCACTCACTGCCCACATTCCATGGAGCGCTTTTCCCCTGAGACTTGACGCTGGCCTCTGGCTGCCATGTTCATCACCACACGGAGTGAGGTCAGCTCTCACCCTTTGTCTTCCGGACGCCAGTCCTGGCCGAGACCTGATCCAGCCAGCAGCCACCCCTACATTATCCTCAATCCGTGTCTGTCCAACCTTGCTGGTGGTCATGTAGAGTCCCATCCACCCAGGCCTCGGAGGTGGACGTGCAACCTGCTAGCACTTCACTTTATTATTTATATTGTACAGTATTATTATATCAACATATGGCAGCTGATTTTTACAACTGTATTTCTTTGGTTATTATTTATATTGTACAGTATTATTATATCAACATATGACAGCTGATTTTTACAACTGTATTTCTTTGGTCACCGTTAATGAAGTACTAGAAGCATATATATATATATATATATATATATATATATATATATATATATATATATATATATATATATATATATATATATATATATATATTATCTAGTACACCTGAAGCTGCTGATATCTCAGGTTTGGCTGGAGGTGTCAAGCACTTCAGTTCAGGGTGCTGTGCTTCAGCCTTTCTGCAGCACACTAGGTATTCACCAGGATCATGGCTCCCATTTCATTTGCTTTGCACAAAGGGGGCATTCACCTGCTTCAGTATCTTGATGACTGGCTTCTCCTAGCAGAGTCACAGCAGGAGGCACATGATTCATTACAGGTGCTGTTTCAGATGTCTGGGTGTGTGCATCAACTTAGAGAAGTCCCATTTAGATCTGGCTCAGAGGATGATCTTGGTGCGGACATTCAGTCACCTCCTTTGAAGGCTTTTCTGATGCAATCTCAGGTGGACAACCTTCTAGCTCTTCTCCTAATTTTCATGGATTCACAACTCCTGACTCCAAGGAGTGGGTGTCTTTGCTGGACTGCATGGTTTTGCTCATTATCAGGTCCCAGAGGCTCAACTATGCCTGAGAAGTCTTTAGTATCATCTTCACTCTCAGTGGTCCAGCACTGTGCAAGATGACATTGCTAGTATAAGTTGGAACCTTGACATTCTCTTGAATCTTCAGTGGTGGGCACAGGAGTCCAACTTTCTCGCCAGCTGGGACCTTCATGAGGTGTCCCTGGATTTCCTGTTGTACACAAATACATCCACAGAGGGATGGGGCTACTCTCTCTTGCACCACACTGTGGGTGGACTGTGGTCCAAGGAGGAGTCTATGCTGCATATCAACCCACTTGAGTTAAGAACCATTTAGTGGGCACTTCTTCACTTTCAGCACATGCTACAGGGCAAGACAGTGAGGGTATTTACTGATAACACCACTGCTCATGTGTATCTGGCTCATCAAGGAGGGACTCACTCTTTGAAGCTCAACAAGAAGGTGCAGTGGATTCTTCATTGGGCAGAAGACAAGTCTATTACCATCAAGACTCAGTACATCAGTTTGACTTACAATGTCGTGGCAGATTCCCTCAGCATGAGACACCAGGTTATCTGCACAGAGTGGACACTCCACTAAGAGCTTTATCGAGCCCTGTGGAAACTGTGGGACAGATCTCTCAGATTTATTCACCACCAGCCAGAAATACAGGATTCTAGCATTCATGTTATTGTTCAAAGATCCCATGGTCATCGAGATGAATGCTTTTCTCTTCAATTGGGATCACAAGGAGCTATATGTCTTTCCTCCTTTTCAGGCAATCAGGTACCTCCTTGTCAAGGTTCAGGCTTTACAGGGGATGACCCTCATCTTAATTGCACCATTCTGGCCATGCAGGGAGTGGCTCCCTGATCTGCAGCAGACGACCATTGCTGCTTCTCACCTCCTTCTGAAATGCAAGGGCCTACTACAGCAGCCTCATTTCCACCAGTTTCACAATGGTCTACACGCTTTCCGGCTAACTGCATGGAGACTATCAAGGGAATTGTCTGCTATCAAAGCTATTCTGGAAGAGTTGCTAAGTTCTTGGCAGGCTCTAGACAGCATTCAGTTATTTTGAAATATCAGTCTAAATGGAAGAGTTACTGCAGGTGGTGCAGGCGCGAAGGCCATACATCATGGAGGCCATTAAGTCAAAAGATTGCAGACTTCCTTCTTCATCTTTTGAAGAAGAAGTGCTACAAAGTGATACTTAACAGTGTTTTTTGCTCGGAAAGATATGACCTCTCTAATGATCATGTGTTACAGGATATCATAAGGGGATGCAGCTGCCAAGTCCAAAGACCAATCAACAGACTGCCCCCCTGGAATGTTGACGTGGTCTTATGCTCTCTTCTCATTACCCCATTTGAGCCAATGAACAGGTCTTTTGTTAGGCACTTAACTCAGAAGACTCTTTTTCCTTGTGGCTTTGGCAACAACCAGAAGGGTAAGCAAATTGCAGGCTCTGTCTGGCACAGGTGTTTGCTTTCATTCCAGAGTTTATGGCAAAGACTGAAACTCCTGCTAATCTACTTCCAAGGGAGTTCATCGTAACGAGTCTTTCTGTTGCTGTGGATTCAGGTGATGAGGAATGTCTTCTCTACCCTGTTTGAGCTTTTCATTGGTACCTTCATAGGACAAAGGGTTGCCTGTCATCCAAGGCATCTTTTTCACACTGTTAAGAATCAGGTTTGCCCTCTCTCTCCAAAGCTGCCATTTCACATTTCTTAAGACAACTAATAAGGGCTTTACATGAGAACGTTCCTGATCACTTATCCCCTCTACTCAGGCTGAAGGTTCATGATGTTAGGTGTGTGGTGATGTCTGTTGTGGTTTCTTAACAGAGCTGTGTCTGACATCATGGAGGTGGCTTGTTGGAGGATATAGTCAGTCTTCGCAAACCACCATCTTAATTCAGTTCAGAGGGTCCATGATGATGTCTTTGCAATAGGAGCCATTGTTGCAGCTGGTAGTGTTATCCCTTGAAAACCACTGCTTCTCTCCTCCCACTTCTAGCCTATTGCCATCAGTTTACGGGTCTAGGCATGGCAGCAATCTGCCCAACAAGACCTAACTGGTGTGTCTTTCATCTTCATGTGGATATTATCACCCATAATCAACCTCTCATTATGACATCCCACCTCCTAATTGTGGGAATCGGCCTAGATAGAAGGAACAGGTATTATGTGAAACAAATGACATTTTTTATACTTAAAATTAATTTTTTCACTTACCTGTTCCTTCTACATATTCTTGCCCTACCTCCCTACGTGATGCCTTCTTCTCAGAGCCCTGAGGCTTTGGCAGAGAATGAAAGGTGTTGTGGATGTGGGGTGTGTGGGGCTGCTGCATGGAGCAGCAGCACAGTGTGCAAGAAGGTGGTTAATTTGTTCATCTGCTAACAAACACAAGAAGACAATGTGTTCATTGCCTAGATAGAAGTAATAGGGATGTGAAAAATACATTTCAATTATAAAGTGTCATATTCTGAACAGAGAAGACCTAAACTCCTGAATTTTATGAATAGTTGCTTGAGGAAAGTGGAAGATAAAGAAGGAAATGGTGGTGCGTGACAGAGACTAAATGGAGTAAGGAGAGGGTAATGACAAAATGATAGATATTCCCATAACTGAACAGAGAAAATAGACCAATTTTAAATCTCCAGAACCAGATAAAATATGTTTCAGAGTTTGAAAAATATGCAAGGAAGCTATTAGTGAACTGCTGGTTAATATTTTTAGGAAATATTAAATTTATGAAATGTGCTTCTAATGTGAGGGAAAATGAATGTAGTATTACCTATTTTTAAGAATGGAAATATAATATTAATGTCAGACAGTCAGCATCACTTCAGCTGTAAGTAAATTACTGGTGTCTGCAACTGCAAGGAACATTGGAAATAAAAGAGTCAGCATAGGTTCAGAAGGATAGTTATGCCTTGCAAACTTATTCTTTTTTTAAAGCTTTTTGAGACAACAAAAAATTGAGCTTAATTATGGCATTATATTCCTGGATTCAAACAAGTCAATTGATTATATGCCCAAATAAACTTGCTCAAACTAAACTAGGGTGCATGGAATAGAAATGAGTCCTTGGCTGGATTTGGTCATGGTCAAACAACACACAACACAAATACAAGTAAGAGAAATGTCAGATGAATTTCCTGAAAAAGAGTAGAGTAAAATTTTCATAAGTTGGCATTATAGCAGCTCAGCCTTTACTGACTTAACAGAATTCTGACTTAAGATAAATATCACTGAAGACCTTTGGAAACCAATCTTGCAGGCTCGGTCATTTTCATCCCCTTCCTCACCCTAGAGCTTCCTTTTGCACTGATGACATGACACAAAGAGAGGCTGCTGGGTCAGGTTGAAGGTCAAGACTGTTGCCTTTGCAACAGTCTTTCCCTGATGCAATTTCATTTTTGGTTTCTTTTTGCACTCTGATCTATTCTAATTTCTCTCAAATATCACTCGTTTCCTTGTACTTTTCCTTTTTTTCCTAAAACTGTGTAGTATTTTTTTTTTGTTGTTGTTTCAGTGTTACTGTTGTCAAGCAGGAGCCAATAATCAATAATCTGATCTTTTTACATATACAGTCTTTGTAAATAAACCACTTGTCTCCTTTGGTCTTCATCACTGCCCTTATCCTTGTTATCACTCCATTCCCTTTCTCATGAACCAAACTGTTGCAGTTAAACAAAGGATGTATGTGGGTGCTGTGTGATGTGCATGGCTGCTGAGGCAAGAGACTTGCCACAGCAGCCATGGGAGGCTCTCACCCAGCAGCCATGTGCAACATGCAACACTCTCACATGAGCAGGCACAGTCTAAAACCAATAATGTTTATATCAAGGCTACCTATTTGGCATAGGACATAGACACTCCTCTCTCAGAGATCCCAAGCTCATGCTCATTGTCTTGATAGGCCCACCACTTTTAGTTGAAACACTTTCATCAGCATGCCCTGCTCTCCCTCCCAAAGAGAGGACTGCTTTGTAGTTGGCTGAGTTCTCCTCTTATTCCCTTCTCAGAATACTGAAAATATAGTGCATCTTACATAACCCAGAGAAACCAGCTTTGTTTATACAGCAATTTTTACCATGTTAGGCCGCTTTCACACCAAGGTGGTATGTCACACGTGGCATGGCACATAGCACGCCACTTGAAAACAAACACGAGGAAATCTATGAAACCTTTTTCACCGAGGTGGCGTGACTCGTCGCATGTGCCACGTGCGACTTGCATGCCACTCCGACATTAAACATGTCCGTTTTTTTTTTAAGCATGCGTCTTGCCACCCCGGGCTGTGATGCCAAATTTTAATGGAACTTTCACTTCCAAACTTATTATTAGACAATGTAGTATTACATTTTTTTTATTTTGATAACAAAATATACAATAAAATGAAAACTTTTGGATGTATGGTACATGTTGATTAGTTTTGAAGAGACTAGACAGATTTGTGCCAGCACATGTGACAACACTGCGTAATGAGAGGGACATGCAGCCTTGTAGGAAACCGTTGTCTTTTTTGTTGTCAGTTGTCTTTTGTGCTTGTTCTCGTGCACAACTATGAGTATGCCTCTTCCAGACAACAAACTATTTAACATAAAATTTGTAGAAGCTGTGGAGAAATACAAATGTTTGTATGACACAACATCACCTCAGTACATCTCAAAGGATGAACAAGACAAGGCATGGAACTGCATAGTAGAGACGCTTTTTTTTTTTTTTTTCCCCCTCCTCCTGCGGGCGACTACAGCACCAATCAAAGCAACAATAACCTCCTCATCTGATGATGCCATCTTGTGCACTGTGGACTGCCACCCCACATGGCGACGTGCTACCTTGGTCTGAAATCACTATGCCACTCATCACTTGCCACTTGCCACCTGCCACTTGCCATGTGCGATGTGCCACCTTGGTGTGAAAGTGGCCTTAGAGTAAGCAAAGGGAATAAATTTGTTCATTACATGAGTTCTGGAGGCTTATGGGTGGGAAGAGCTGCTATTTACAATCTCTGAATTGACACTTTATATATTACTGGTTAAAAGATGTATGAAGTGTCATGTATTTAGCTGAATTTTGTTGCATTCTATACAATTATAGAAAGTTAAAAACTATTGCTGCTTAAATTTTTTTTTTTTATTTTTGTAAATTCATGAGCTGTGCAATATTTAAGTTATATAAATTTTCCAAGCCATAATTATTCAAAGTCTTAGTTTGCATAGCACTGAGGCAGATAGTAAGTACATAATCTTTAATTGGCATGTAATTTATGAAAAGTTCTTATATTTTTATCTTTAATTCTCTTCTTTCTCTCTCCCCAAATCACAGCTGTTAGGACATCTTATGTTGGTAGTGAAGAAAGTTGCAGAGCAAGAAGACCTCACTGATGGTTACCGAGTAGGTAAGTTAAAAGAGAAATGTCACTGGACAGCTGTTCCTGTGCACTGAATGTTACTTCTTAGAGACTCACCCCCCATATATTTATATACACCCAGCCTTCAATATTTATAGGTTCAACATTCACAGATTTGATCACTTGTGGATTGGTGCCAGAAGGGAAATGTGTGTGGATACAATTTTCTACAAGTTGCCACTAATTGAAATCATTCACGCAATGCAACTCACCATACCAAATACACACACACACACACACACACACACACACACAGAGAGGCAGACACACAACGCCCACTATACCAACCTTCATTTCTCTACTGGCCAGTAGTATTTTGAATTTAACACATTTTTCTTGACTGATATTGTGTACATTTGCTGCTGCTGTCCAGCTGTTCCCCTCTCTTACTGTCACTCATGCTGTGACTACATTCATTAACATAGTTCATCATATTTTCACTATGATTCTTTTAAGAGACAATCCAAGACACCTGCTTTAATTTTATAACTCCACCTTCTCCTCTAGAGTCAGCACCTTTGCATACTTAAGTATGCAAAGGTGCTGACTCTAGAGGAGAAGGTGAAGTTATTAAATAAGATAAAGGAAGGGAGGCAGAAGGGTAGAGCATGTGGTGGCAGTAATGATGCAGCATTGGCACTTCAGTAGGTCAGTTGTGTTGGTGATACTGAGGTATCATGATATGATTTTTTTTTTCTTTCATTAAATGTTAAATAAAATGTTTGTAAATACATATAGATAGGGTGTTTACTTAAACAAGACCAGGGGATCAGGAATGATTTCAAGGGATGAACTTTTGTGGTGGGGAGGTCAGAAATATTTTTAGGAGGGTGTACCAATTATTGGCAGATTTTCAACATTCATTGATGATTCTTATCTAACCCTTGTGAATGTTGAGGACTAGTTGTCTTTGTATATTCTAGCTTTTCCTATTGAATATCAGCCTTTTTCTTTCAGAGATTTCTGTGAAACATTTGCTGTTACCCAAGATATATCAGATATTTTTTTTATGGAGTGTGACATAATCTTTAGTTCTGTCAAGATCTCTATACCTCTATCTCAAGTTTCCTTACTAGCTATTTATTGCCATAGCACAGACAGTCACCATTCTTTTCCTAAGCCTACTAACAGTGGTCTTCCATAGGGCATTGTCTTTTCACTCAACCTTTTCCTATAATTTAGGAGTGATCTTTGTCAAACTTTTTGTTCTATCCATTCTTATGCTAATGACTCTATCATGCATTTTTCAACATAATTTACATGCCCTCCAACTTTGCAGGCATTAAACATATTTTGCAGTTTTTTAGACAGAGACATCAAGGAAGAGCATAGTTTTGGTTATTATGGTAGGATATTGAGTCACTATAATATACCTTCATAATGATTTAGGCAGTGGTATAGTTAACAGAAACTTTATGGAAGAGTGATTCAGTGATTCTTCATCATATGAAACAATGGTACTGGTGAAAGTCATGAACATGATTTCACTGTGTATGCATCCAGATTTCCAGGCCAATTTCTCGGCATTGCTGTAGACGGGTGTTAAGATTTATCAAATAACAGGCATTAATTTATAGCTCATTTGTAAGTTTTTACATTGTGGTTGCAGAAGTTCATTCATTATTTAAATGTATCTATCTATTTATTTTTGTTTTTTATTTGATGCTGTTGGTTGGCTGCCAACAACTTAATGATTTTCTTCTTGTAATCAGGACTTTCATAATTCCTACAAAGGAAGCCTCAAGGTAAATACAGCCACTCATTGCCAACTGATCTATTGTAGGAACTATCTGACCTTATAACTCACCCAAGCATCTCCCATCTAACACATCATCACAGAAAACATCACTAAGTATAATTATAAATAACTGATAATTTAGCTGTGGTTAGAGCAAGTGAGGAGTGGTGAGGACTGCAGGTGAGTTGATATCACTAGTGTTCCAAATCAGTGGCTGGCTGTGTTTTCTTAGTTAAAGGCAGTTTTCTTGCATTTATCCAATGATTTCAAGCTTCTGAGTTCTTAACTTTGCAGATTTGTTATGGTTATGGTTATGATAGGATTTGTTATGGTGGCTGGTGGCTGGCAACTGCTACTGAGGCAGGCAAACTTGCTGCCTCATTGCTTCCCAGCTTGCCACATCAAAGAAAAAAAAAAAAAAAAAAGCTATTTGCTATCTGCACTCATCTACTTCCAGTTTTATTTACAGCAGTAATTAATACTTTGTAGTAAAGCTATATTAAAGGATAATATTCATCTTTAGCTTTTAAGAGCTTGTCAGGGAGTAGCCTGTGTGCACATGCGTAGAGAGGTAACCCAGTGTTGGGGATATAATACATCACCCCTTGCCTATGTATAGCGGACTGGAACTGAAGCGTTGTGATATCTTGGAAGTCCACTAATATCTTGGCATTCTTCTTGTCAGAGAAGCTTACAGACCTGATGCGAGGTGCAGGCATTTCGGTGTTGCACAAGGTCATCAGTGTGAAAGGACAAGGCATTGTCCTTTCACATCAATGAGTAAGGAGTGTGCTTGAAGGAAATTGGTGCTAAGTAGTGGTTGTCAGATGTTGGCATTGGTAAAGGTCCTTTTGAAGTGGCAACAGTTGAAGTTGAGGGAGATTGTGCAGGTCCCATACATTCTAATGTTGTTGCTGTTAGTGGCTGTCAGGGGAAGGCCTTTCCTCCTAGAGTGAGTGTTTCTGTCAGAGAGAGGCAAAAAAGTAACCTCTGCTCCTGTGTCAGTGACGAAACAGCACCCCAAATGACGATCACAAATGTAGGTGATGCGACAATAATTACTACCAACGGCCTGCCAAGACATTTCCTGAATACTTGCAGGATAGGTGGCATCAGTGAGTTTCAAAGCTCCACCTTTGGTGGTAGTAGCACCACTGGTTCTTGTTGGTGGCATGCATGGGTAGCATCACTGTTGTCCTGTCAGTATAGGAACTGGTTGGGCGTGTAGCCTGTTGGGTCACAGCTGCCAGATTGTTGATGGTGGTTTCAACCTGTTATTTGGCCTACCACAGTATATCTGCTCACGCTGCCAGCTGCTGTGGTTTGGTGAAGTTGTCATCTGCAATGAATAGATGGATATTGTTTGGTATCAGCTCAAGGAACACTTGTTCAGAAAGGAAGCAAGGCTTGTTATCCATCTGTTAGGGCAAGTATGTCATTCATTAGTATGGATGGTTTGCGGTCACCAAGATCATCCAACTACAAGAGTTTTGTTTCCCTGGTACGTCTACTGAGATTGAATGTGTTGTTAAGGAGCTTCTTGATCACTTCATACTTGTCATCAACTGAAAGGTGAGGGAGATAGTCAATGATGTGCTTCCTAGTCAAACATGCTGATCATATAGTAGTACTTGGTGGCATTGGTTGTAATCTGGCATATGTGGAATTGGGATTCAGCTTGTTTGAAATACACTTGAGGCTGTGAGGTCTAGAAGGTGGGCAGGTTGAGTGAAACTGCTTTTTGCTGATCCTTGTTGTCATTAATAGGTATGATGAAATCCAAAAGATGCCATTTCAGATTTTCTGGGGTCACCACTGTAGAGGCTCAGATGTAAACATGTGCAATACTAATGCAGTTTACTGGACAAGTAATGTAGCTCAACAGTAAGTAAGGTGGTGTGGATAAGTTGGCTGTGAGGTGAATACTGGTTCCATCAGCAGGCATGCCTGAACAGGTCTCCTCTCTGCACGATGCTGGTTGGTCATCCCAATCGCACCAGGCTAATGAATGTCTTTGATCTCAGTAGAAAGGGAGCTTGAGCTGGGTGAATGAGGGTTCGAAGTTTCAGTGGTGTGACCTGCCATAAATGTTAAATTAGCCACCAACTTCAGAACAAACAAAAAAATAATCTTCTATCTATATGCTTAATATATATATATATATATATATATATATATATATATATATATATATATATATATATATATATATATATATATATATATATATATATATATATATATATATATCCCACAGTTATCAACAATGGGCCAGATGGAGGGCAGTCAGTGTATCATCTTCACATCCATCTCCTGGGAGGAAGGCAGTTAAACTGGCCACCTGGATAACTTCAATGTTAATCATTCAATCCTTATTTCATTGTCACATTGATATGATTGTATTGGAAATTATGTAAAGTATAATTTTATATCTATTGATCTACAGATTACTTCACCAATAATAACATTGTGTATCCAGTCAGTGTCATTAGTTAAAATAAAAGAATTATGCGAGATATTAAGAATTTATATTTTATTTCACAATCAAAACATTTTATTCTTTATTATTAATGATAATGATGAAATAATATCAAATAATAATAATAATAATAATAATAATAATAATAATAATAATAATAGTAATAATAATAATAATAATAATAATAATAATAATAATAATAATAATAATAATATGAAATAAGAATGTAAGGAATATAACCAAAACCATGAAAGGAAATAATACCTATGTTGTTGATAAGTTTTTAATTATTCCAAAATGTTAATAAAATCTATCAGAAAGACTTGTATTAAATACCCTTCTCATGTCTTCAGAGTCTGTATAATGGTCAGTCTTTTTTTTCTTTCTTACTCTTCTGTAAGGATTATTATCAGCTTCACTGGATAATCTTGGCAAGCAAGCAAAATTTCTTATTTTCCGTTAAAATTGTACAAGGTAGTTTGTGTGCAAAAGGATAAACGCACCCTCAAAAAAAAAAAAAATAATAATAATAATAATAAATAAATAAATCATGAAAAAAATAAATAATAATAATAATAAAATTGAGTATGCCAGGAACATCTCAAAAACATTTTTTTTTTATTATATTTAATTAATTGATTTATTTATGTACTTATATAGCAAGAGCTGGAGGGGTGAGAGGTGACAGCCTTCCTTGATGGGAGGTCTTCGCCAGATGGAAGTGCCATGATCATAATCTAATAAATTGATATGCTATTTACTTGGTACAATGGGTCCCTGTAATTAATGGTTGTCTTGAAAGAATGAAGTACCTATACGAGTATATACGTCCTTCAATTCGAACAACTCCCAATTCGAACAGTGTTGGCGAACAAATTTTGCTCTCCAATTCGAACACAAACACCCGTTCTAGTGACGTCATTCGGTCAGTCCTCTTGCATTCTTCCTTCCCCCTTCCTTTCCCTCCCTCTCCCTCCCCTGCCCCCTCTTCCCCATCCCTCCCCATTTCCTCCCTCCCTCTATCTATCCCACGTAATCTCTCTCTCTCTCTCTCTCTCTCTCTCTCTCTCTCTCTCTCTCTCTCTCTCTCTCTCTCTCTCTCTCTCTCTCTCTCTCTCTCTCTCTTTCTCTCTCTGACTTCCTTTGCCCCGTGTACCTTCCTTCCTTGTATGACCCTTTCTCTCATTGTTCCTTTATTATCCCTTCCTCTTTTGTCTGGCCCCAAACCTGGTCCCCTCCCCCTTATCTGCCAGAGATAAGGGAAAAGGGAATGATACCGCGTCTTCTCTACCCCTCATTCATTCTTTGTCATTTTCGCTTCATCCTTTCTCACTTGTATAATTCCATTTTCATTCTCTATCATTTTCATTCTACTTAGTAATTATCAAGATTGCTCTTAATTTCACACACACACACACACACACACACACACACACACACACACACACACACACACACACAGAGAGAGAGAGAGAGAGAGAGAGAGAGAGAGAGAGAGAGAGAGAGAGAGAGAGAGAGAAAGAGAGACTGTCTGTCACTGTCTGGAGAATTTCACCATCAATCTGGAAAACACAAGTGGTGAAGATGGGTAACTAGGATAGAAGGGTGGGATGTGGAGAGAGAGAGAGAGAGAGAGAGAGAACTGTGTAGTGTAAGAATTCTTATTTGATATTTCCAGTTTATAAATTACGGTATCCATGAATAGTATTTTATCTGTAATCCTACGGAACACACACACACACACACACACACACACACACATAAATGCCAGTAATAAAAAAAATAGCATGAATGAAAGAATGACGTTAAAGCGGACAGGGCGGGTGGTAAGGAAGATGAGGCTTGGGGGTCACTCTGTGACCTCATTATTGACTTGATATTGAGTTGGAAACAGAAGACAGAGAGAGAGAGAGAGAGAGAGAGAGAGAGAGAGAGAGAATCTTAATCCTCCCCAGGGATAAGACTCCTGGCGTCTGAGGTCTTCACTAACACCACCACCACACCTTTCTTCACAGAGGAAGGAGGAACAATTGTTTCTTATCCAGGAAATACAACCAATTTCAACTTCTGTTTTCTTATGAAAATATCATTCATGTATACAAGTTTCAGGATGATCCTTATCGGTGGGCGGTGCGCGTCGAGAGAGAGAGAGAGAGAGAGAGAGAGAGAGAGAGAGAGAGAGAGAGAGAGAGAGAGAGAGAGAGAGAGTTTATTAAAATGGCAGTGGTTATTTTTTCATGATAAAATCCAGAAAAATCTTAATTTGCAAGACACATATAACAATACAAAAATAAAAGATATAGATCTTACATTGAAATATATATCTCTATCAGAATAAGTGTGTGTGTGTTTGTGTGTGTTGTCACCTTAGCTCATAAGCCAGTCACAATGGACTGCACGTGGAGCCAGTTTTATGGTATGTCTTAGAGGTGGAGCTCCTGCCTTTACGGCAAGTTGTACCTGGTATACCTCGGTTGTCTCTGAATATGATTTAGGCATTCATATACATATTTCATGTTCTTTTCTTTTTATTTTCTGTACACAAACACATGTCAATTTATTTATGTGACCTAGGAGTCATCAATGTGTTTTATGGAACACGAGGGCATGCCTCTGTGCCTGGCCGAGTCCTGTCCCGGTTCCAACACTGCCAAGCACTGTTGCCACCTTCTGACACTTTAGGAGGAAATTGAGTGTCCTCATTTATTTGCCTTGCCATTGTTTCTCGCATTATCCCCTCGCTCTCAGTCAGTGTCCAGTGTAGCATCAAACAAGGGACCTTTTGCAAATCTGGGAACAAAAGGGATCTGCGCATGCATGGGATGTTGCTGTCAGCAGGTATCGCTTTGCATCACACCAAATCTCTCGCTTTCCAGCTTTATGCTTTGCAACATCCACAAATTCCTGCCCCTTTTGCAGCTATCTCAAACTGGGCTAGCTTCCCCCAAGTCACCATCTAAGTGACTTGGTGCAGGGCCTAATATGAGTTAAAAGGTCCTCTTTTGACACTTGCACCCTCTACACAGACAGTCATAACAGGTTACATGGATGAGGTCGCCAGCCTGTTTCATCCACTCACAGGCAAGGGAATATTAACACAACGACTGTCAAACTACTCCAACAGCTGTGAAATAATCGATAACCACTCTCTAGGGAGGGACAGTCACAACAAGGGACATGCCCTTAACATAACAACATCTTGCTGGGCAACTGCCCTCGAATGACAACTCCAACCAACTGTCCAACGAACTATTATATCACTCTGCTGTGCAATATCATATCCGACTTTCCAGACGACAAGCTCTGCCCCCTTTCAGGAATGATGCAGCTTGAGGAAGAAATATAATTTACTGCACTGCAGCGTACATTATTTCTTTACGTGCAGACTATAATTGAGTCATGCATCGCAGTAGCATGTAACAAACATAATATACACAGACAAATGGCCTGCAAAACAAATAGGAGGGTCCCTGATCCCTCATTGTCACTAGGTACTCCACTTACAAGGAGATGAGGACTCAACCGAGTCATGTCTTAATATACGTTAAATGCCTTACAGGAAGGTGCACTCATAGACAAGTCGATGGAGACCCCTAACACTAGGTATACAATAAGCAGGGGCGTACTGCAGTATATTAATTAGATACTCCTTAAAGCAACTGGCTTGTCTAGCTGTGTCCTGCCCATTCTCTTCAAAAACTCTGCTTATTATTATATGTCTGTCTCATCCAAGCTACCAACTGTGACTGACTTGTGGGAATGCAGTATATACTGAGCTCTCAGTGGTTACAAGGGTATAATTCACGTGGGAGGGCAGGAGGGTACGGGGGATACACCTCACGCTGCCTACCGCCTCCCACTCACACTCACTGGCTGCTAATTTAGTACAGTAAAACACTTTTCTTCTGAAAATTCTGGAGACCAAAATATGGGGCTTGGATGAACACTGACTATGCAATCATCAAGGGCAACTCTTTAGCTAACTAATATGTGGGATTGAAATTGAAAAAATAAATAAATAAATAACAATTAAAAATATGACAAATTAAGTGGGGAAGAAAAGTGACTGCACAGAGAATCTTACACCTCAGTAACAGGCTTACTTACCTGCTTGCTGCCATATGTACAAGAAGAATTCTTTCTTGCTTGTAGTGCTGCCAGGAAGATCAGTGTGCTGCAGAGGAGGTGCCAGTGAAAGACACTGGTACTTAGCTGCAGTATATTGACAATAATGACTGGTGATACAGAGAGCCCAACCTGCCATCATTCAGGAGGCAGAGATGGACACTGACTGGTTGAGAGCATGGAGACAATGCGAGAGGCATTGGCAAGGTGGGATGCTTAGTTCCCACCTTAAGTGTCAGAAGATGGTGACAGTGCATTGCAGTGTTGGAACTGGGGCATGCCTATCATGATACACCTTGATGCACTTTACTTAAATAGTACAAAACATTGATCTTAAGTGTTTATGCTAACAGTATTTACGGGATCTGGTGATGTACATTCTACAGAAGAGTTATTATAAGCTAAATACTTGCAACTAGGCTTTCAGTGTTTTCACATTTACTTCTAATCTGCTGCATACTTAGTTAGAAATATTTTCCACTGGTTTCTACAGGGAATAATGTTTTATCTGGAAAATCCTCAAAAGAATCGAGCAAGTATTATTTTTGCTGACAGGATATTGTGATGACTGAAACCATGTGAAGATGAAAGGACTGGCCAATATCAGACATGCCAACTTCTTTAAAACACCAAAACAACCCTAGGCGAGAGATATGAGTTTGTAGTGCTGTTGTAAAAATCCAGTCTATACATGTGTTGTGGTTGAATGCACAAACATATCAGAAAAGAAGAACAAAAGCTATGAAAGGATGGGTTGTATTTCCAAAGAAGAAAGAGGGAACTCAGGAAAGACATTGGGAGATTGGATGTAAGCAGACAAGTGACAACTCAGGAAAGATGCTGGGAGACAAGATGTAAACAATCTTCATCAGTGTCCCACTAAGATTTGGCATCAAAACATGGTTGTTTCTTTAATATGTACCAGGATTTATATAAGGGTATGCTAACTGTATAACTTAAATGGATTTCTGTCGACGACCCTAAGTGTCTTGACACCCCCCTCAACTTTTTCTTCATTAACTTCTGCAACATTCGCAGTCTAAGATCTAATTTTCAATCTGTAGAACACCACCTCTCCTCTTCTAAACCTCATCTTTTCCTCACTGAAACTCAGGTGTCTGAGGCAACTGACAGTAGCTCCTTTTCTGTTCCCTCCTACTTTCTCTATCCTCACTTTCGATCCAAAGCTGGATGCTGCGTCTATGTGCGCAATGACTTAACCTGCTTTCGTGCCCATGCTCTTGAATCTTCCGAGTTTTCCACCATCTGGCTACGACTACAGAGTCACTCTCATACTAAATTTATGTGTTGTATACCTCTCACCTAACTCCTCTGATTATAAGAAATTCTTTGACTACTTAACTTACAAAGTGTAGCACATTCTGACCCTCTTCCCTTTTGCAGAGATCTCCATTCTTGAAGACTTCAATGTTCACCACCAGCTTTGGCTTTCCTCTCCCTTCACTGACCATCCTGGTGAACTAGCCTACAACTTTGCTATCCTCCATGACCTAGAGCAATTGGTGCAACACCCTACTCGTATTCCTGACCGTCTTGGAGATACGTCCAACATTCTTGACCTTTTCCTAACCTCTAATCCTTCTGCTTATGCTATCACCCTTTGTTCTCCGTTGGGCTCCTCACAATCACAATCTCATACCTTTATCTTGTCCTATCGCTCCAATCCCTCCTCAGGATCCCCCTATGCGAAGGTGCCTCTGGCATTTTGCCTCTGCTAGTTGGGGGGACCTGAGGAGGTATTTTGCTGATTTTCCTTGGAATGACTACTGCTTCCGTATCAGAGACCCGTCTTTGTGTGCTGAGGGCATAACAGAGGTGATAGTGTCTGGCATGGAGGCGTACATTCCTCACTCTTTCTCGTCCTAAACCTTCTAAACCTTGGTTTAACACAGCTTGTTCTCGTGCTATACATGATAGAGAGGTGGCCCACAAAAGGTACTTAAGCTTTCCATCACCAGAATCTCATGCACTTTATATTTCTGCCCAGAACCATACCAAGTCTGTTCTCCAACTAGCCAAAAACTCCTTCATTAACAGAAAATGTCAAAACCTTTCAAGATCTAACTCCCCTCATGATTTCTGGCATCTAGCCAAAAATATCTCCAATAACTTTGCTTCTTCTTCTTTCCCTCCTCTATTTCAACCAGATGGCACCACTGCTATCACATCTATTTCTAAAGCTGAACTCTTCGCTCAAACCTTTGCTAAAAACTCTACCTTGGACGATTCTGAGCTTGTTCCTCCCTCTCCTCCACCCTCTGACTACTTCATACCACGTATTAAAATTCTTCGCAATGATGTTTTCCATGTCCTCGCTGGCCTAAACCCTCGGAAGGCTTATTGTTTTCCGAAACTGTGCTTCCGTGCTTGCACCTTGCCTAGTCAAACTCTTTCAGCTCTGTCTGTCAACATCTACCTTTCCTTCTTGCTGGAAGTTTGCCTACATTCAACCTGTTCCTAAAAAGGGTGATCGTTCTAATCCCTCAAACTACCGTCCTATTGCTTTAATTTCCTGCCTATCTAAAGTTTATGAATCTATCCTCAACAGGAAGATTCTTAAACATCTATCACTTCACAACCTTCTATCTGATCGCCAGTATGGGTTCTGTCAAGGCCGCTCTACTGGTGATCTTCTGGCTTTCCTTACTGAGTCTTGGTCATCCTCTTTTAGAGATTTTGGTGAAACTTTTGCTGTTGCCTTGGACAAATCAAAAGCTTTTGATAGAGTCTGGCACAAAGCTTTGATTTCCAAACTACCCTCCTACGATTTCTATCCTTCTCTCTGTAACTTCATCTCAAGTTTCCTTTCTGACAGTTCTATTGCTGCTGTGGTAGACGGTCACTGTTCTTCTCCTAAATCTATTAACACTGGTGTTCCTCAGGGTTCTGTTCTGTCACCCACTCTCTTCTTATTATTCATTAATGATTTTCTAAACCAAACTTCTTGTCCTATCCACTCCTACGCTGATGATACCACCCTGCACTTTTCCACGTCTTTTCATAGACGTCCAACCCTTCAGGAGGTAAACACATCACGCAGGGAAGCCACAGAACGCCTGACTTCTGATCTTTCTAAAATTTCTGATTGGGGCAGAGCAAACTTGGTATTGTTCAATGCCTCAAAAACTCAATTCCTCCATCTATCAACTCGACACAACCTTTCAGACAACTATCCCCTCTTCTTCAATGACACTCAACTGTCCCCCTCTTCTACATTGAACATCCTCGGTCTGTCCTTTACTTATAATCTGAACTGGAAGCTTCACATCTCATCTCTAGCTAAAACAGCTTCTATGAAGTTAGGTATTCTGAGACGTCTCCGCCAGTTTTTCTCACCCCCCAGCTGCTAAGTCTGTAGAAGGGCCTTATTCGTCCATGTATGGAGTATGCTTCACATGTCTGGGGGGGTTCCACTCATACTGCTCTTCTAAACAGGGTGGAATCAAAAGCTTTTCGTCTCATCGACTCCTCTCCTCTAACTGAGTGTTTTCAGCCTCTCTCTCACCGCCGCAATGTTGCATATCTAGCTGTCTTCTACCGCTATTTTCATGCTAACTGCTCTTCTGATCTTGCTAACTGCAGGCCTCCCCTCCTTCCGCGGCCTCGCTGCACAAGACTTTCTTCTTTCTCTCACCACTATTCTGTCCACCTCTCTAACACAAGAGTTAACCAGTATTCTCAATCATTCATCCCTTTCTCTGGTAAACTCTGGAACTCCCTGCCTGCTTCTGTATTTCCACCTTCCTATGACTTGAATTCCTTCAAGAGGGAGGTTTCAAGATACTTATTCATCAATTTTTGACCACTGCTTTGACCCTTTTATCGGACTGGCATTTCAGTGGGCATTTTTTTATTAGATTTTTGTTGCCCTTGGCCCGTGTCCTTCCTACATAAAAAAAAAAAAAAAAGGTCATTTAGAGAGAAAAAATAGTATTGTCCCAAGATGATGATACATCCCATACCTGAGATAATGTGCAAGGATTTAGCTCTTTTTGCCATATTTCTTGCTCTCTGCTTGATAATGGTGGCTAAAAATGTTCCTAATATTTTATTAGTTTGTTTGATAACACACAAATGACAAAGATTTTTTTTTCCAGTTGATTGCATTTTATGTGTAAAATTTAGTCAGCTGGTGAATCTGGCAGTTTTCTAGACCATAGTGAATGCCCCAATTGTCTCAAGAAGTTAATATCCTTCATGGAGAATATCAAAAGTATTCCAACAGCCAATCATGTGGAAAGACAAATAATATGTTCGAACCAGATCAATGGCGGTATGTCATCTCAGGAATGACCTTTGTTGATAATGCCACTCAGAAAGTTGAAGGATTCACCTGTGAGAGCTGATAGCTATGGAACCCCACTTTAGGTATGAATGAGGCTGGCCAGCACAACTGAAGCAAATCCCAAAACTTAATGATGGTGATCTTGAAGTGACAAGGGAATGAATATATTGTGTCAACTTTGCAGAGCAGACAGGAAAACAGAACACCCAATATTCATCACGGTACCACGTTTTGGTAGGAGCTGCCTGGATAAAGAGATTCATATGTTGATGTCGAAAGAAGTGAACATATGGAAAGGATGATGACCGAGGAATTAGCCTAAACACCTGGAGGATGTGGAATTCCTATCTTGTGTTCTGCCCAGAGATAATCACATGACAAGACTCACTACTGAAGAAATACACACTCTAAAGGCAGGATATTCTTGACACAAATGCAGAGCCACATCAGCGAATTACAGTGCTACATGCGCTGGGTGTAGTGATAATTATTGCGAGGTGAGAAATTGATGACAGAGACGTTACTATCAATGATGAGGATAGCATTATGAAATAATATTTCAACTAACATGTGGCTGCCTTACACACATTAATACAAAGGTGACAAAGGGTGATATATATGCTAACCATTTTTTTGTGACTGCTGTGTGGTGGAAGATATTGCCAGTCGGTTCTGCACGTGATGGTGCATTGGCAGCAGCGAGAGCTTTTTTGTTTAGAGTTTGCACCATAACGGAAATGTAGTGTTTTTCCTCTCATTAGCATAATCACTCTCAAACCACGTGCCTTTATCTAGTTCAGCTATTGATCACATGTCACACTGAATTGTCAGTTAGCTGATCAGGTAAAGAGAACAGTTTTTTTTTTTTTTTTTATGCAGGAGGGACACTGGCCAAGGGCAACAAACATCCAATAAAAAAAAATAAATAAAAAAAAGCCCACTGAGATGCCAGTCCCAGAAAAGGGTCCAAAGCAGTAGTTAAAAATTCAAGGATAAGTGTCTTGAAACCTCCCTCTTGAAGGAATTCAAGTCATACAAAGATGGAAATACGGAAGCAGGCAGGGAGTTCCAGAGTTTACCAGAGAAAGGGATGAATAATTGAGAATACTGGTCAACTCTTGCACTAGAGAGGTGGACAGAATAGGGGTGAGAGAAAGAAGAAAGTCTTGTGCAGTGAGGCTGTGAAAGGAGGAGAGGCATGCAGTTAGCAAGATCAGGAGAGCAGTTAGCACGATAATAGTGGTAGAAGATAGCTAGAGATGCAACATTATGGTGATGAGAGAGAGACTGAAGACAGTCAGTTAGAGGAGAGGAGTTGATGAGACGAAAAGCTTTTGATTCCACTCTATCTAGAAGAGCGGTATCATCAGTGTAGGAGTGGATAGGACAAGAAGTTTGGTTTAGAAAGTCATTGATGAATAATAAGAAGAGAGTAGGTGACAGGACAGAGGAACACCACTGTTAATAGATTTAGGAGAACAGTGACCGTCTACCACAGCAGCAATAAAACGGTCAGAAAGGAAACTTGAGATGAAGTTACAGAGAGAAGCATAGAAGCCATAAGAGGGTAGTTTGGAAATCAAAGCTTTGTGCCAGACTCTATCAAAAGCTTTTCATATGTCCAAGGCAAAAGTTTCACCAAAATCTCTAAAAGGGGGTGACCAAGACTCAGTAAGGAAAGCCAGAAGATCACCAGAAGAGCAGCCTTGATGGAACCCATGCTGGTGATCATATACAAGGTTGTGAAGTGATAGATGTTTAAGAATCTTCCTGTTGAGAATAGATTCAAAAACCTTAGATAGGCAGGAAATTAAAGCAATAGGATGGTAGTTTGAGGGATTAGAACGGTCACCCTTTTTAGGAACAGGCTAAATGTAGGCAAACTTCCAGCAAGAAGGAACGGTAGATGTTGACAGACAGAGCTGAAAGAGTTTGACTGGGCAAGGTGCAAGCATGGAGACAGTTTTGGAGAATAGGAGATAGGAGAATAGGAGACCCTCTCTACCTCCACACAAAACTACAAGCACTTAATAACACACATACCCTTCACTTAAAAATTTCAAAATTCATGGCGACTCCTATACCAGCCTCGGAGTCTCGGACCACAAATGTCCCCAGGTCGGACTGCCTTTCTGTCGACGACCCTAAGTGTCTTGACACCCCCCTCAACTTTTTCTTCATTAACTTCTGCAACATTCGCGGTCTAAGATCTAATTTTCAATCTGTAGAACACCACCTCTCCTCTTCTAAACCTCATCTTCTTTTTCTCACTGAAACTCAGGTGTCTGGGGCAACTGACAGTAGCCCCTTTTCTGTTCCCTCCTACTTTCTCTATCCTCATTTTCGATCCAAAGCTGGATGCTGCGTTTATGTGCGTAATGACTTAACCTGCTCTCGTGCCCACGCTCTTGAATCTTCTGAATTTTCCACCATCTGGCTACGACTACAGAGTCATTCTCATACTAAATTTATCTGTACTGTATACCTCTCTCCTAACTCCTCTGACTATAAGAAATTCTTTGACTACTTAACTTACAAAGTGGAGCACATTCTGACCCTCTTCCCTTTTGCAGAGATCTCCATTCTTGGAGACTTCAATGTTCACCACCAGTTTTGGCTTTCCTCTCCCTTCACTGACCATCCTGGTGAACTAGCCTACAACTTTGCTATCCTCCATGACCTAGAGCAATTGGTGCAACACCCTACTCGTATTCCTGACCGTCTTGGAGATACACCCAACATTCTTGACCTTTTCCTGACCTCTAATCCTTCTGCTTATGCTGTCACCCTTTCTTCTCCGTTGGGCTCCTCCGATCACAATCTCATATCTTTATCTTGTCCTATCACTCCAATCCCTCCTCAGGATCCCCCTAAGCGAAGGTGCCTCTGGCGTTTTGCCTCTGCTAGTTCGGGGGACCTGAGGAGGTATTTTGCTGATTTTCCTTGGAATGACTACTGCTTCCGTGTCAGAGACCCATCTTTATGTGCTGAGCGCATAACAGAGGTGATAGTGTCTGGCATGGAGGCGTACATTCCTAACTCTTTTTCTCGTCCTAAACCTTGGTTTAACACAGCTTGTTCTCGTGCTATACATGATAGAGAGGTGGCCCACAAAAGGTACTTAAGCCTTCCATCACCAGAATCTCATGCACTTTATATTACTGCCCGGAACCATGCCAAGTCTGTTCTCCAACTAGCCAAAAACTCCTTCATTAATAGAAAATGTCAAAACCTTTCAAGATCTAACGCCCCTCGTGATTTCTGGCATCTAGCCAAAAATATCTCCAATAACTTTGCTTCTTCTTCTTTCCCTCCTCTATTTCAACCAGATGGCACCACTGCTATCACATCTATTTCTAAAGCTGAATTCTTTGCTCAAACCTTTGCTAAAAACTCTACCTTGGACGATTCTGGGCTTGTTCCTCCCTCTCCTCCATCCTCTTGACTACTTCATGCCACCTATTAAAATTCTTCGCAATGATGTTTTCCATGCCCTCGCTGGCCTAAACCCTCGGAAGGCTTATAGACCTGATGGGGTCCCTTCTATTGTTCTCCGAAACTGTGCCTCCGTGCTTGCACCTTGCCTAGTCAAACTCTTTCAGCTCTGTCTGTCAACATCCACCTTTCCTTCTTGCTAGAAGTTTGCCTACATTCAACCTGTTCCTAAAAAGGGTGACCGCTCTAATCCCTCAAACTACCGTCCTATTGCTTTAATTTCCTGCTTATTTTAAGTTTTTTAATCTATCCTCAACAGGAAGATTCTTAAACATCTATCACTTCATAACCTTCTATCTGATCGCCAGTATGGGTTCCGTCAAGGCCGCTCTACTGGTGATCTTCTGGCTTTCCTTACTGAGTCTTGGTCATCATCTTTTAGAGATTTTGGTGAAACTTTTGCTGTTGCCTTGGACATATCAAAAGCCTTTGATAGAGTCTGGCACAAAGCTTTGATTTCCAAACTACCCTCTTACGGTTTCTATCCTTCTTTCTGTAACTTCATCTCAAGTTTCCTTTCTGACCGTTCTATTGCTGCTGTGGTAGACGGTCACTGTTCTTCTCCTAAATCTATTAACAGTGGTGTTCCTCAGTGTTCTGTTCTGTCACCCACTCTCTTCTTATTATTCATTAATGATCTTCTAAACCAAACTTCTTGTCCTATCCACTCCTACGCTGATGATACCACCCTGCACTTTTCCACGTCTTTTCATAGACGTCCAACCCTTCAGGAGGCAAACATATCACGCAGGGAAGCCACAGAACGCGTGACTTCTGATCTTTCTAAAATTTCTGATTGGGGCAGAGCAAACTTGGTATTGTTCAATGCCTCAGAAACTCAGTTCCTCCATCTATCAACTCGACACAGCCTTCCAGACAACTATCCCCTCTTCTTCAATGACACTCAACTGTCCCCCTCTTCTACACTGAACAACTTCACATCTCATCTCTAGCTAAAACAGTTTCTATGAAGTTAGGTGTTCTGAGACGTCTCCGCCAGTTTTTCTCACCCCCCCAGCTGCTAACTCTGTAGAAGGGCCTTATCCGTCCATGTATGGAGTATGCTTCACATGTCTGGGGGGGTTCCACTCATACTGCTCTTCTAGACAGGGTGAAATCAAAAGCTTTTCGTCTCATCGACTCCTCTCCTCTAACTGACTGTTGACTGTCTTCAGCCTCTCTCTCACCGCCGCAATGTTGCATATCTAGCTGTCTTCTACCGCTATTTTCATGCTAACTGCTCTTCTGATCTTGCTAACTGCATGCCTCCCCTCCTTCCGCGGCGTCGCTGCACAAGACTTTCTTCTTTCTCTCACCCCTATTCTGTCCACCTCTCTAACGCAAGAGTTAACCAGTATTCTCAATCATTGATCCCTTTCTCTGGTAAACTCTGGAACTCCCCGCCAGTTTCTGTATTTCCACCTTCCTATGACTTGAATTCCTTCAAGAGGGAGGTTTCAAGACTCTTATCCACCAATTTTTGACCACTGCTTTGACCCTTTTATGGGACTGGCATTTCAGTGGGTATTTTTTTAATTAGATTTTTGTTGCCCTTGGCCAGTGTCCTTTCTACATAAAAAAAAAAAAAATTAACTTTATCTACGAAATATTTATACAATTCATCTACATTTACTTCACCTAATCCCCTCATCTCGTCCCCTACCATCCTCTCCACTCCCTCATCTATTCGCCTCGACCTCACCTCTCTCATTTCAGCATGACCTGACATTCCAACATATACCTATCTCCCCCCTTCCTCTTTCCTCCTCCCTTCCGGACACATCTTTCCTCCTCTAGTCCTACACCCTCACGCCTCACCTCACCTCTCTCATCCTGCCTTATCTCTCTGAACTCCGTCCCTGACCTGACCTCACCCTGCATCTTTTGCCAGTCCACTCCTTGGAGGTACCTTTTTAATTCTTCAAAATCTGCTCTCCTAAAGTCAGGTATTTTACTAGTGTTTTTGTTTCTAACAGTTTCTTCCCATTCTAAATTGTACCTAATTTCCCTATGGTCACTGTTACCTAGCTCTCCTCCAACCTCTACCTGCGTGACTGCTTCCTCCCTGTTAGTAAGAATTAAATCTAGAATATTATTCCCCCTTGTGGGTTCTATGACTACCTGTTTTAAAAAATTATCCTGTATTACCTTAAGAAATTCCTCTGCTTCCTTGTTACCCACAATCAGACTCCAGTCGATAAATTATCATTTCGGCAGATACCTACTGCCTCCTCCTAAAGAGAAAGGGTTTGGAAAGACTTTAGAACGGCTTCAGCTGTAGAAAGGGGTCATTATGGCTCCTACATACTTTCAGAAAGTTGACCTGCACAAGGTGGCTTGAGAGTGACTTTTGCACAGTTTCAAGCACCAACCAGCTTTACCTGACTATGACAGGTTCAGTGGACAAGGAAGCCCCACTGAACGAGGTCACAACAGAGTCCACACGGTCTCCGATCACGGTTCATGAAAATCCTGAAAGGAAACTACCCCCCTCGGCCTAGCAGGATGATTTAAGACAGCTTCCACTTGAACACTGGAACACGAGTAGCTGGTCAAGCGTCACTATGGAACATGTGTTAATACCATACAGACTTGCCAGAGGCTCAGAAGGCAGGAGACCTTCATTCCTTATCAAACAAGGTCTAGCACAAGTCGAAAGATGGGATGTGTTTTATGTCTCTGACAACTTACGCCATTCACTTAGAAGTCCTGACATCATTTTGAGTACTGACATATTTATCACTGCCCTTTGAGGTTCTAGGCTCACAGAGATTTCCCTAAATGTGTTAAGTCCGACCTTGGAACTAACATGCTTGGAGTGAGTATAGAACTACAACAAACTGCTTAGAGATGTGTGATAATGAGGATATGAAACATGTTTTTGACTGGAGACAAGGATGGAACCTGTTATAAGAGACACTGGGAAGAAATCACACAAAAATGAGACATATAGATGGAACTGGAAACATGTCCAAATTCTTTATGACCAATTCTGAAAAGGGTGGATTAAGAATTACCTACCACGGCTACGTCAGAGACAAGGGTTTCCCTTATGTTGTGACTGGAGGCATTTGTCCCTTGCCCTGGAGACATGTGAAGGCCGACACAAAGGCCGGCAATGCAGCATGGTTGGCCAAGACTGCCAAAAGAGAGGAATGTTACTGCTTATGGTGTAGGTCATGAAGATGAGAAGGTAGAGAAGGTGGAAGATTAAGTCGTGAGGGTTGAGATGATGATGTTTACACTAAAAGATGCTGACCTATAGGATAGGGCCATAATAAACCCCTTGTGGTGGTCATGTTGTGGATGCTTGCGACATTCCTAATGGCAGTATGGAGATCACCACCACACACAGACCTACGTTCTACACCCATCACCCACGCTCATTCACAAAACCACCAATATATAAGTGTACAATAGATTAAGTATGTTGTAGATACAGCATAATGACATCTGTAATAAGTAGCTGCAACCAATGATACAAACAGGATTTCAAGACCAATTACTATACTTATAATGTTAAGTGTTCAATTTATATGATTGCAGGCTTGACCGGACTCAAAATAAACTGTACCGTGTGCAGCATTGGGTGTTCATTATATCTGTTACACTGAGCAGTGCCATCAAGTTGCTACATTGAGAATTCAGGAAAAAAAAAGCCAAGATTGTGGCCAATTATGGTAGGCAGATAACAATGAGGATGTTAAGGATAGCTGCTGTTATTATCATGGCCAGGAAAAAATGGGAGGGAGGCTTGTGTGGTTCCTAAGGCTGATATCAGTATCATTCTGCGTGAGCCTGGCAGATGGTGATTGGTCAAGATTCTTATAGGCATTACTTAAAAACTCAATATCCATGCTATTGTCTCCTTCTACCTCCTATATGTAGGTGAGATCCTCCTCTGCCTAGTTTTGGAAAGATTATCTCAAAGTACTTGCTTTATTGAGTTACACTGACTCTCAAGACATCTTGTGTCCGGCCCGTGCATTTCATACTTCCAGTTCCAAGAGGTGAGTGGTGTGTGGGTGAGAAATTTTCAGGGAAGATTATGGTAGTCTCTGCTATCTCAAGTATGAGAAACTGCAATACATTATTATTATTATTATTATTATTATTATTATTATTATTATTATTATTATTATTATTATTTTTATTATTATTTTTATTATTATTATTATTACTATTTATCATTATTATTGTTATTATTATTATTATTATTATTATTATTATTATTATTATTATTATTATTATTATTATTTTATTTTTTCTAATTATTTAATTCAATTTTCTTTCGCTTTCCTTCTCTCTGCTTGGTTTTGTATGTGCTGAGAATAGGTGAATGTGACTGTTAGGTAGAATTATTTAATCATATTTGGAGGATGTAGAGAAGAATATACATATACGATAGATTACACAGATTTTCCTAATTACCTGTGTAGTATTACTATTTTTTTTTTCTAAATGTAACCTTTCTTTCAAAATTATATACGTGCTATTTTGTAATATGTCAACTTTTGCTCACCCGAGACTGGTCAGTGTGGCAATATCTTGCTACAGGTCACACCAAGGATTCTACATAAGAATTCTACATTAGAGGATATACGGCCTCAAAGGGAAGGCTAGTGACTCAGTGAGTTTCCATAGCAACAGATGGCACGTTGGTTGCCAACAGCTGACTGGGGCCTTGGCAGGATAGGAGCGAGCATTAGTCGTTACTGGGATTTAAAAAAATGGCTCCATTTACAAGCAATAGGGGCTGTTGCATTTGTGGTACAAACAAGAGTACTCTGCAGGTGGTGAGACTCCGAAAATTGCCCACTGATGCTAGAAGGTACGTGTGAAAGGCTGGTGACATGCTAAAAAAGTTAATGTTGTCCAAATTCAAATAGCATGCAGTGTAAATAAGGGGAATGGTATCATGTCTGAAGACTTCCCCCTTCTCATCTTTAGTTACTTTTAATTGTTACCAGGTTTATTTCCTGCCCTTTAAAATGCTGTGGATACTAGACAAGCTAATCCTGAATGTTCTATTGGTGTGTGTTGAGTAGTGTGTTGGCACATTTCCAGGCCATTGAGGAAGCCACATCTAGACAGATCTTTTTTGCGGTCATTGAGTAGATTAGTCAAGTTAATATTAACAATAGCATTCTGCTGATGTGAGCAGAACAGTGTTGTTTAGTGTTGAGGCCACAGACCTTTATGGCATGTTAGGCACTGCTGCCAGCATACTGTTGTGTGAGTTTAAGTCTTGAATCCTTTTATTTTGTGACATGGTCCACCTGATGTCTTGCAGCACTTCATTACCTCCTGGTTGAGCGCAAAGTTGTTTACTACATGGCTTGAAGGAAAAAAAAAAGCTCAATATGGAGTTTCCAATAACCAGCAGAATAAGAAAACAATGAGCAAACTCATTTGTTACATATGTATAACATTATTTTCTTTGGAAAATTGCTTTCCAATTTTGTCTTTGTTGACTGTTATAACTCCACATCGATAAAAAAGAAACAGCAAAACTGTTGTGATAATTTACTAAAAAATTTTGTCTGTTTAGCATGCTATTCTTTATCATTAGTCAGTCATGTCTCAAAAATGCCATTTTGTTGTAGGTATGTGAAATGGCTCCATGCTTTCAGTATTAGTTGAGAGGAACTCTCATGCTGCAGAAGCCATTGTGATGCCAAGGTGCAGCTGTTCAGTAATGCATTCTCATGTCCTACAGGTAAGATATCTGTTTACTTAGTAATAAATAAAACAATGTGCTTTATGCATACTGTCAAGAGAAAAATATCAGGAAGATTTATAACTACTTAAAATGTACCACCTATAAGTTTCTGATTAATTTATAGTAAAGTAAGCTTTTCTATAGATGGCTGTAAGAAATTTAGTGCCCTCAAAGGGGTGTGATGTTCCCTTGTGGCACACGATAATTACAAAATCCTATCACTGGATTAAAAGAAATACAAATATTGACACTTTTATAGATTTTTAATTGATAATGGAATAAACCGAATAATAATAATAAAAAGAAAGGAATTCAGAAATATAAAAATAAATGGTAGCGTATTCTTCAATTACATAAAAACTACGATGGAGATATTTTCGCGACTACTGAGTTGTGGGGGAGACCAGAGAATAAATAAATAAATAACAAATATATACCCAAGAAGTATGTATAGACCTGAGGACAGTCTCACACGGTGATCTCGAACCAGGTGGTTTCACTAGTCCCGTGGAGAAAACCAACAAAAACAGAACGAAAAAATGCGAATATCTATCCACTCAGAAATAGTTTATCAACAGGAATATCTGAGGGGAATCCAAGAGGGTCTGAGGAGAATCCGAGAGAAACTGGCTTTAGTAAAATTATTGTTAAATAAACACTTACTTAATATTACAGGAATGGAGGGGGAGATTATCAGACCGCATGCTCACCTGAGGAGAATCCGAGAGAGACTGGCTTTGCTTGTGAGGGAATCGGCGGGAAACTAAGGATAAAGGTTTCCAATGGGGAAATTTATTAAGTTATAATTTTGTTTTTAGTAGGGGGGGAGCGACTAGGTTGTGAGTTCAGGGATGAAAAATATGAATAATTAAGTTACTGTTTACTTTATAGTTGTTACTTTAAGAAGTTTAATTCAATGGACTTTTGAAATCAATTGGGGAATTAGTCAAAGTCTGGTATCTCTTCCTGGCTTGTGGAGCAACAGGGGTAAGAGGACGGCGAAGCAAAAAAGACTTATTAGATTCGTCAACCTCATTGGCGCGGCGTAATTATCTGGGATTTGTTTGAGCTGGTTTAAGACCTTACCATTATAGAATTAATTTTATCGTATTAAGGGCTCCCCATTCTCTGGGATTAGGTGAAATATTCGCCTCTATAACCTGGCCAAGCAGGAGAAATTACGTTTATTCACTGGGTAAATTTTGTTATAGAAGTGGTCAACACAGTGACGCTGAGAGGGGGGGGGGGGAAAGCAAGGACAAAAGGACACTGAGGAGAGGAGGGGAAGGGGAGGGGTTAGTCACATGGTACTGAGATTCTGGTCACCCCCGCACACTACATGGGCCCTAGCCTAGGAAAAAAAGTAGAAATATACATAATTAATTTCTCAGCACTACACGAGCCTTTCATCCGTTCTAGAATTTTTCACCTCTCTCTTTTCTCCTTACCAAAAAAAAATAAAATAACACCTTCACATCCGAGTAATTAGAAACTCCCCTCACCACCACATAACCAAGCCAGGCTGACGAACTGCACGTGATCTCTGTCGGGAAATAACTCTGACATTCTCTCCCATACAATGGCTTGTGGGCCATATCACCACAATGTCCCTTGGAGACATAACTCGGCTCTTTCTCTCATCTCAAGGAAAAAGAAAAGAAATTCCACCCCAACCAGCCTCTTGACCTCCTGTGGTGTGAGGACTTAACCTTAAGTCACTCCGTCACTCTCTGAAACGAGATTCGGCCACCCCAGTACTCGGTTCCTTCCACTCGGACAGTCATTTACTCATCCACACATTCACTCATACCACGAGATACTATAGATGATTACGCGAAGCGCTCGCCACGTCCTGAAGTAATCCACCACAGAATGGCCCGAACGGATTGTCGAGTGCAGTAGTAGTCTGCGAATTAAAGTGGTTCCTTATTCCTTCTCAAATTCTTACATCACCTCTCACATAGTACCCATACCCGTCATACCACGATTCATTACAACCAGTCCAGCCAGACCATGCAAAAGTAAGGGGGGGGGACTCTATTTACCCCAAGCACTCTGCTCTTTTCTATACCGTCTTTCCAGCGACATTAACATTCCTCAATATAGCGTCTGGGACGGTTACGCACTCTAGGCGGTAACACTTCAGTTTCTATATCAGGTTGGAACACTGTGTCTTGAGCTGCAACTACGTACTCTTCCTCACTGTGAAACTGTTTGATCTTTTCTGCCGCTCTTTGCACCATCTTTCCCGAGAAAGGGTCTTTCACCACATAACCACCGCCTCCTCTTAAAACTTCCACCACCTTATATGGGCCGTCCCAACGAACACACAGTTTCTTACACACTCCTGACTCTGTAGTTTCTCGCTTCACCCACACCAACGCCCCAATGTCTACCTTCTGCTCCTTGCGTTTCCTGTTGGCCGCATTACGGTATTTCCGAGTCATTTTCTCGTGTGTTTCCCGGATCAGCCGGCGGACCACATCCACGTCTTGCTCGTCACCATCAACTGCGGGTAGCCTGGCACCCACCACTCGGGGCGCATGCCGGGAGAAAAACGCGAAGAAAGGTTGTTGGGCGATACTGGTATGGACGGCGGCATTCATAGTGGCCTGACACACAGGGAGTAGGCGAGGCCACCGTAGCGGGTAACCTCGGCACATGGAAGCCAAGATGGATTTGAGCGTGCGATGGAGTCGTTCGGTGATGGCGTTCCCTTGCGGGTGGTAGGGAGTGGTGTAACAGAGGGTGATGAGGTGTTGCTGGCAGAATTGTTGGAAGATCTGGGAGGTGAACTCGCCCCCGTTGTCCAGGACGATGGAGTGAGGAGTCCCGAAGTCGGTAATGTACTGCTGCAGCGCCTCTACAATTCCCTCTGATAGTTTGTTTTTGAGTGGATAGAACTTCACAAATCGGCTAAAGTGATCTACGATAGTCAACACATATCGGTAGCCACCACTGCCTGCAATCATATCCATCAGGTCTATACCTATCCTATCTAAGGGCTTCTCTACTGAAGGTAATTCCTGATAAGGCTGCTGTAACCCTGGAGAGGTTTTAAATCTTTGACAGGTAAGGCAATTCTTTACGTACTGGGTTACGTCAAACTTGAGATTACACCAGTAAAACAATTCTTCGGCATTTTTAATTGTCTTTTTCTGACCCAGGTGGCCAGAAAGCTCATGTGCATGTTTTGTCATTACTCAAGAAAAAAAAAAAATTATAGTTCATTACTATTTCTCCTCCTCTGGTTTTCCTCTTAATCATTGTTATTCATTACTCCTCCTCCACCTCCTTTCTCCTTGCATTATTACTTATTACTCCTATCCTCCTCCTTTCTCCTTCCTATACACAAAGACTCCTGCTCCTCCTCCTCCTCCATTCTCCTTGCATTATTACTTATTACTCCTATCCTCCTTCTTTCTCCTTCCTATACACAAAGACTCCTGCTCCTCCTCCTCCTCCATCCTGAACGTTCTGTGCCTCTCCAATCATCACCTGCTCACCACCATGCACGTGCACGCCCTCCTTTGAATGTCTCGCTTGGCATCATCATCACCTTCAACATTTACAATTATTTCCAGTCTCCACCTCTTTCGGTCAGTCGCGAAATAAATCCCACCGCTGCCACCAGTTTAGTGCCCTCAAAGGGATGTGATGTTCCCTTGTGGCACACGATAATTACAAAATCCTATCACTGGATTAAAAGAAATACAAATATTGACACTTTTATAGATTTTTAATTGATAATGGAATAAACCGAATAATAATAATAAAAAGAAAGGAATTCAGAAATATAAAAATAAATGGTAGCGTATTCTTCAATTACATAAAAACTACGATGGAGATATTTTCGCGACTACTGAGTTGTGGGGGAGACCAGAGAATAAATAAATAAATAACAAATATATACCCAAGAAGTATGTATAGACCTGAGGACAGTCTCACACGGTGATCTCGAACCAGGTGGTTTCACTAGTCCCGTGGAGAAAACCAACAAAAACAGAACGAAAAAATGCGAATATCTATCCACTCAGAAATAGTTTATCAACAGGAATATCTGAGGGGAATCCAAGAGGGTCTGAGGAGAATCCGAGAGAAACTGGCTTTAGTAAAATTATTGTTAAATAAACACTTACTTAATATTACAGGAATGGAGGGGGAGATTATCAGACCGCATGCTCACCTGAGGAGAATCCGAGAGAGACTGGCTTTGCTTGTGAGGGAATCGGCGGGAAACTAAGGATAAAGGTTTCCAATGGGGAAATTTATTAAGTTATAATTTTGTTTTTAGTAGGGGGGGAGCGACTAGGTTGTGAGTTCAGGGATGAAAAATATGAATAATTAAGTTACTGTTTACTTTATAGTTGTTACTTTAAGAAGTTTAATTCAATGGACTTTTGAAATCAATTGGGGAATTAGTCAAAGTCTGGTATCTCTTCCTGGCTTGTGGAGCAACAGGGGTAAGAGGACGGCGAAGCAAAAAAGACTTATTAGATTCGTCAACCTCATTGGCGCGGCGTAATTATCTGGGATTTGTTTGAGCTGGTTTAAGACCTTACCATTATAGAATTAATTTTATCGTATTAAGGGCTCCCCATTCTCTGGGATTAGGTGAAAAATTCGCCTCTATAACCTGGCCAAGCAGGAGAAATTACGTTTATTCACTGGGTAAATTTTGTTATAGAAGTGGTCAACACAGTGACGCTGAGAGGGGGGGGGGGAAAAGCAAGGACAAAAGGACACTGAGGAGAGGAGGGGAAGGGGAGGGGTTAGTCACATGGTACTGAGATTCTGGTCACCCCCGCACACTACATGGGCCCTAGCCTAGGAAAAAAAGTAGAAATATACATAATTAATTTCTCAGCACTACAGAAATAAAACCTTTTATCTGGATTAATTATATGTTGTACAATTATATATATATATATATATATATATATATATATATATATATATATATATATATATATATATATATATATATATATATATATATATATATATATATATATATATATATATATATATATATATATATATATATATATATATATATATATATATATATATATATATTGTTACAACCACAGATTCTGCCACTCTCACCATGGCCCTTACCTTAGCAAGCCTCTCCAAGTTACCACCTTGGTGCAGGGCTCAGCTGTGGGACTCATGCTTCCTGTCAACAGACGGTCATAACACCAAGTTCCACCCCTCTTCACGGCTGCCTGTATCTCCACTCAGCCTCCCCAGTCTACCTCCAACATAGACTGGTGTGGGGTTACAATCATCTCTACAGGGTCCTTCTGGCTTCCTGTGGAGAATCACACAACTGAGGTCATCATCCTGTTTCACCTTCTACAGGCAAGGAAGTATCACAACTGGGAAAGAATAACCATGTTCTAGGAAGTACAGCTACAACAACCAACAAACACATGTAAGGATTATAATGTTCTACAGAATACTGCCCTCACAAACAAGACAATATCTATCCACTTCTGTAGAACACTATCTGCCTCTGTGTACTAGTTATGTCCAAGGAAACATGATTGTAGAGAACCTCTGCCGTGTATTAACATATTAAAACTGTACTATAATAAGTGAAGCTGCCTGTGTTGCATGTCGGCCACTAAGGCCAGGCAGAAAAGGATTACTGATGCAGGGATGGTTGCTAAGCCTACCAGCTCAGGTTAGGCTGGAACTTGTTAGCTGAAGGGAGGTCAGAAAGGAAAAAGGGTTTGTGAGATCCTGGGAGCCCACCTTGCCATGGAGCAGAATGGAGCACTGCAGAGACAAAGGGGTAAGGGTTGATCTCACTACCACATGGTAATAGACAGGGTGACCAGAGACTGGGTCAGATCGGGGAAAAAGGCAAGGTTGGCCAGGGCCATCAGGGGGAAAGGCGTGCCATGGAATGTAGGGGTGAGTGAAGCATCCTGCCACATTTACTGTGCAATGTTATATTCAACTTTCCAGAAGACAGGCGCTGCTTCCCCCCCCCCCACTAACAAGAACAACACAGCCCGGGGAAGAAGAAAACTTTATTACACAGCAGTGTAATATGGTCCACTGCATCCAGACCCGTTAAAAAAAAAAACCACTGCATCATAATAACATTTATGAAAATAATGTATACACAAGCGAGCTGCCTACAAACCAAACTGGAGGGTTGCTGACCGTTCACAGAAATTTAGTACTCACCTCACAGAGAGACGAGGAGTCATAACATAATATATCGAGTGCATTATAAGACAATACACTCACAGGTAGATAAACAGAGAATCCTAAACCCTACAAGTACTAGCAAGGGCGTACTGAGACAAATTACTCAAATATCCCCTTAAAGTAACTAGCCCTCCCAGTCTCCTCAAAATAACATTGCCTTCAGCTGTACATCTTCCTTTTGTGAGGTAAGGATAATGACTAAAGTGTGAGAACATGTAGCTCACACCCATCACAGGAAATGACTCATGTATAGGGCAGGAGGAGGGATAGGGATACATCCCACCCCATCCTCCACCTCACTGCCACACTGCTAGTTTATAGAAATAAAAAAAATATTTGCTGAATATAATTGTGATCAGACTAGAGACTGGATGAATGCTGATTTATCTATAGACCATGGGAACTCATTTACTAAACAAAAGGAGGGACCCAAACTGAAAGGATACCTAGAAATATGAGAAATTAAATAGAGAAAAAGAATGATTATGTTCTGGATGATTTTATAGTAAACTCAAGGCGTGCAGCCACCCAGTCAACGTACGTCTGGTGTTTGTACTCTTTGCTGCTCTCGTTCTCCCTTCTCCCCTCTCTCCTTCATTCTTTTTTCTTCTTTCTCTCTTCTTTTTTCCCCGCTTACACCCCACATAACAATATATATATATATATATATATATATATATATATATATATATATATATATATATATATATATATATATATATATATATATATATATATATATATATATATATATACGAGTATATATATATATATGCATGTATCACCAGCAGATGGTGATGCTTCTGCAAGTTTTATGTTGACATCTATGTCCCCAACATGTACAATGGAAAGAAGTGGGCCAAGCACCAAGCCTTGTGGGACGACACTCACTACTTTGCCTTCTGTGGACAGCTGCCCTTGTATTGAGACCCTATGATTCCTTCTAGACAGGAAGATATGTAGCCAAATTTTCAGAAGGCCTGTGATGCCACACATCTGGACCTTGTGCAGGAGAATCCTGTGATTGACTAAATTGAAAGCCTTGGAAAAAGTCCAGGCATAGGACATCTACATTGGTGCCTTCTTGGCATCTCAGAGTGGAACATTAGCTGAGACAGATATGAGCGCCCCTGCCTGAAGCCGTGCTGGCCATCATTTAAGGCCTTAGTCCTCTCAAAAAATTTTACCATACCTTTTCTTATTCTTTGTGCAACTTTGATTATGTGGGAAGGGAGAGCTACTTGCTAATAGTTTATGGCTTGGCCTGTGGGAAGGGAGAGCTACTTGGCAATAGTTTCTGGCTTGACCCCTGTTACCCACTTTGTGCAGTGTGGTTATTATGGCTATTTGGCACATTCTTCCTTAATTGCTGATTACTCTAAGACCTTTCTTCTTGTTCTACAGTCACACCAGAACATTATACTGGCTAGGAATTGTAATATCCATGTTTATTTATTTTATTTTATTTTATTTATTTATTTATTTATTTATTTTTTTTTTCATGTATTAGGAACACCAGCCAAGGACAACAAAAATCTAATAAAAAAAACAAAGCCCACTGAGATGCTGGTCCCTGATTAGGGTCCAAAGCAGTAGTAAAAAAACTGAAGGATAAGTGTCTCCTCTTCAAGGAGTTTAAGTCATAGCAAGATTGAAATACAGAAGCAGGCAGGGAGTTCCAGAATTTACCCGAGAAAGGGATGAATGATTGAGAATACTGGTTAACTCTTGCATTAGAGAGGTGGACAAAATAGGGGTGAGAGAAAAAAGTGAATCTTTTGCAGTAAGGCTGTAGGAAGAGGGAAGGCATGCAGTTAGCAAGATCAAAAGAGCAGTTAGCATGAAAATAGTGGTAGAAGATAGCTAGAGATGCAACATTGCAGCAGTGAGAAAGAGGGGATAGTTGTCTGGAAGGTTGCATTGAGTTGATAGATGGAGGAATTGAGTTTTTGAGGCATTGAACAATACCATGTTTGCTCTGTCCCAATCAGAAATTTTAAAGAGATCAGAAGTCAGGCATTCTGTGGCTTTCTTGCGTGAACTGTTTACTTCCTGAAGGGTTGGACATCCATGAAAAGACGTGAAAAAAATGTAGGGTGGTATCATTAGCTTAGGAATGCATAGGACAAGAAGTTTGGTTTAGAAGATTATTGATGAATAATAGGAAGAGAGTGGGAGACGGGACAGAACCCTGAGGAACATAACTGTTAATAAATTTAGAAGAACAGTGATTGTCTACCACAGCAGCAACAGAACGGTCAGTAAGGAAACTTGCGATGAAGTTACAGAGAGAAGGATAGAAGCTGTAGAAGGGTAGTTTGGAAATTAAAGCTTTGTGCCAGACTCTATCAAAAGCTTTTGATATGTCTAAGCTAACAGCAAAAGTTTAACCAAAATCTCTAAAAGAGGATGACTAAGACTCAGTAAGGAAAGCCAGAAGATCACTAATAGAGCAGCACTGACGGAATCCATACTGGCAATCAGATAGAAGGTTGTGAAGTGATAGATGTTTAAGAATCTTCCTGTTGAGGATAGATTCAAAAACTTTAGATAGGCAGGAAATTAAAGAAGTAGGACAGTAGTTTGAAGGATTAGAACAGGCACCCTTTTTAAGAACAAAATAAATGCAGGCAAACTTCCAGTAAGAAGGAAAGATAGATGTTGAGAGAGTTGAAAGAGTTTGACTAGGCAAGGTGCAAGCATGGAGGCACAGTTTTGGAGAACAATAGGAGGTATCCCATCAGGTCCATAAGCCTTCCGAGGGTTTAGGCCACAAAGGCATGGAAAACATCATTGTGAAGAATTATAATAGGTACCATAAGGTAGTCACAGAGTGGAGGAGAGAAAGGAACAAGCCCTGAATCATCCAAGGTAGAATTTTTAACAGAGATGTGAGCAAAGAGTTCAGTTTTAGAGATAGATGTGATAACAGTGGTGCCATTTGGTTGAAATAAAGGAGGGAAAGAAGAAGAAGCAAAGTTACTGGAGATGTTTTTGGATAGATGCCAAAAGTCATGAAGGGAGTTAGATGTTAAAAGATTTTGGCACTTTCTATTAATGAAGAAGTTTTTGGGTAGCTGAAGCATGGTATGGTTCTGACAAGAAATATAAAGTGAATCAGATTCTGGTGATGGAAGGCTCAAGTACCTTTTGTGGGCCACCTCTCTATCATGTATAGCACAAGAACAGGCTGTGTTAAACCAAGGTTTGGAAGGTTCAGGTTGAGAAAAAGAGTGAGGAATGTACACCTCCATGCCAGACACTATCACCTCAGTTATGCACTTGGCACACAGAGACAGGCCTGTCACAGAAGCAGTAGTCATTCCAAGAAAAATCAGCAAAATACCTCATCAGGTTCCCCCAACTAGCAGAGGCAAAATGCCAGAGGCAGTCCTGCTTAGAGGGATCCTGAGGAGGGATTGGAGCAATAGGACAAGATACAGATATGAGATCATGATCGGAGGAGCCTAACAGACATGAGAGGGTAACAGCATAAGCAGAAAGATTAGAGATGAGGAAAAGGTCAAGAATGTTGGGCGTATCTCCAAGACGGTCAGGAATACGAGTAGGGTGTTGCACCAGTTGTTCTAGGTCGTGGAGGATAGCAAAGTTGATGGCTAATTCACTAGGATGGTCAGTGAAGGGAGAGGAAAGCCAAAGCTAGTGGTGAATATTGAAATCTCCAAGAATGGAGATCTCCACAAGAGGGAAGAGTCAGAATGTGGTCCACTTTGAAAGTTAAGTAGTCAAAGAATTTTTTATAGTCAGAAGAGTTAGGTGAGAGGTATACAGCACATATAAATTTAGTTTGAGAGTGATTCTTTAGTTGTAGACAGATGGTGGAAAACTCGGAAGATTCAAGAGCACAGGCATGAGAACAGATTAAGTCACTGCGCACATAAATGCAATATCCAGCTTTGGATTGAATATGAGGATAGAGAAAGTAGGAGGGAACAGAAAAGGAGCTACTGTTAGTTGCCTTAGACACCTGTGTTTCAGTGAGGAAAAGATGAAGTTTAGTAGAGGAGAGGTGGTGTTCTGCAGATTGAAAATTAAATCTAAGACTGCGAATGTTGCAGAAGTTAATGAAGAGAAAGAGCAGTCCGACCTGGTGACATTTGTGGTCCCCTCCCTAGGTGGGGACTGAGGCTGGTGAAGGAGTCGCCATGATAATTTTGAATTTTGAGTGAAGGGTGTGTGTAAGTAGGTGCTTGTAGTTTTGTGTAAAGGAAGAGAGTAGTCTTTAGAGGGCAGGCTGTGACTGTCCCCTTGTATTGTGAGACACAAAGAGAAACGTTCAGTGAGGTCACAGCTGGGCTTAATGATAAGTTCACAGCATGCCCTGATCCAGTGTTTTAGACTTCACTGGGCATAATTATCATTTTGGTAGGTGCCTATTGCCTTATCATGAACTGTGTTGCAAGGTACTCTGGAAGTACACACAACCCATTTACTTAAGCAAGCTGCAATGTCTGAAGAAAATTAGAGCATGGAGAATATGGTGGTAATGCGTTTCTAGGTATATATGGTTTGGCAGAAAGCCTAAGAAAGTATTATAATGATAAATCTGCATAATCTTTAGATAAAAATATAATTTATTATACCACTTGTAAGTATCACCTGTCTCACTGTGAAAAACGTAGTATGTCATAGTATTTACGTATAGAAAGCAAACTTAATTTGTTGATCAGTTAGTTACATAAAAATATAACAATGTATTGATGAACAGTTAGGATTAATTGTTATGATGAAGAAAAAAGTTATTTGTTCTAACACCTTATGAAATGGGGAAAACCAAAAACTAAGTCAAACACAGTTTTACTTTTAAACTAGTAGCATTTACTGATGAAGATGATAAAGTATAATCAAATGACATTTATTGTACAATAAAAATATATTCTTTGTATCATACAAAACTACAACTTTTATTTTGCCCTACATAAGTAAGATATCTGCATGGAATACATGCCAGAGGTAGAGAATACAATGGTAATGGGAAAAAAAAAGGTATCCTAGGATATTTGTAATGGAGATTTATGCTTCATCCAAAACTAGAGGTATCACAGTCTGTGAGATCATATAGTAATATTTTGAATAATTTTATCCAGCACAGAAAAATATACGTAAGAAAATACACTATCGTACATAATCTTTAAACGACTATTTTTTTCATCACCATCATCTCTATAATGATTGTGATAATGACTATATTTTATCACTATTCAGGTGTGTGTACTAGACTAGATGACTTAGCTAAAACCTGAGCAGAGCAATAGTTATTCTTGCAGACAAGTCAATGAAATTTTTGAAGGCCATCACACATCACATTGTACATCACAAAGCCTTAACAATTCTAAATAATGGTACATGTAAATCACATTATGCAAATCACAAATTGCAAAATCAGTTCACAAAATATGGTTATGCCTTACACTTAAATATTTAAATAAATAATGGCTATTTCTTAAGACCCTTAATGCTGATTATAATAAAGTAAATGCTGATTACTATTACCTCATGATTTTAGCTATTTATCTATAAATATACATAAAAAGGCTATAAGATACTTGCTTCAATGTTATTTTGCTTTGCCTGTCATAGCCTAACAAAAGTATCAAATGTGTTGCTAAAACAGTCAAATGTTGCTCAACTGGTCCAAAGAATTGCACTTTTCATACAAAAAATTCTGAAGTCTGTTTGCATTTGCAACATCTACATCTCTGTTATACCTCTGCTATTCCATTTGAACTCTCTGTTGCCTTGGTGGTGATGGAGGTTCCTGCAGAGGTTCTTCAACTGTGTCACTGTCCCCTGTGTGTGTCTATGAGGGAACTTCAGAGGAAGGCACACGGGAAGCCCCAAGAGAGAGAGAGAGAGAGAGAGAGAGAGAGAGAGAGAGAGAGAGAGAGAGAGAGAGAGAGAGAGAGAGAGAGAGAGAGTGGCAGGGCTGTGGACCACTACACCTTCCTCCTCTAGTACAAGCTCAACAGAAGGTGGAAGTTTACTTGGCCCTGAGACACATAAAAATATACACTTAAGAAAACAACAACGCATACATTTAGGAACAACTGTGAGACTGGGAGTAAAAGACAAGAGGATAACAGAAAGTAAGCCCTAACACCTTTGGGAATTTGACATCATATACACTGGTATTACAGTAAGAAGTGGTAAAATAATTTTTATGCAAAACGATACGATAAACCTAAACATTTGCCTCATAAACAATAACATTGGGTTGATTCATACCTACTGCAGGAAAGAGAAAAAAAAAAAAAAAATATATATATATATATATATATATATATATATATATATATATATATATATATATATATATATATATATATATATATATATATATATATATATATATATATATATATATAAAATCATGCTTGACTCAATTAGCCACTCCAGCAGATATCACATTTTATCACAAAACATAACACTTCCAGCTTGTTATCATTAGTTCATGATTATTCATGCTTAGGTTTCAATCCTGGTACGAACATAATATCTACACTGCTGATGGTTCTATCTTCATTGGTCAATGAATGTATTCCTTGCAGAAATATGATAGAAAAATTTACTGTAGATATAGCAGCTGAATTGCCACAAGCCTATAGAATAAATTGTGAAACAGATGAACATCCTAGCAAAGCACATCCTTATATATGGCCTTCTATTACCCTCTCAGTTGTTATATTTCTGTCATATATCACATGAAAAAGACTGCAAACACTATCTCAATGGGCGTGGTGAAACATCTGTCTCTGTAACACCTGGCAGACCTTCTACTGTTTCAGCTTCCAGTGTGGCAACCACTGCTTCCTCCACAGGAGACAGTTTGGTAGAAGTGGATGCTCCACCATCTAGGAATAGGATATCAATGTTTGCTGAGTCATTGCAGACTGACATTATTTATTTTCTTTGGGATTATTTTAATTTGAGTGTTACTAGTAATTTTAATTGTAAGATAATAAGTATGAAAATCCATCTTTATGACCTGCCTACACCATACTTTATAAGCAACTCTGCTTTCAAGATACTTGAATAGTGCCTTAAAGAATCCTTAGTACACACTACATGCTTTATGACTGAATGGTAAACTACATCATTCCAATAACAACTGTGATTTATCATAAAACGGCAAAATAGTGGAATACACAATGTGACTACTACAGTAAAAGAAGACTGGGAATAATTTCTTCTCCGCTGAGAAATTTACTGAAAGATAGAATCCAGAAATTTCCATTATGCAATAAACTAACATTATCAACAAATAATGACTACAAAACATCTAAAAGGAAATTTACTTGGTAGAATGAATATCTTTAAGGTAGATAAGGTTGATAAAAAGTCATTTCTGAGTCGAGTAGCAAGCATCTCTTTTTGTGAAGGAAGAAAAGCATCTCCTTGATGTTATCTTTCTAAATATTTCTTATTGAGGGTTATCAAGTAAAATAGGTGAATTTATGCCCATAACACTGAGATAAAGTGTGTGCACTTACAGTTATGAATTTGATACATTTTCATTTAGGCAAGTTGTTATTTAACTTTAATAGTTCTTGATTTATCTTATATCAATGGGCTAATTTGATTTACAGTATTTCTTGATAAGGAGTCCGTCCCCTCCATTCTACCCTCCTAACCCCTAACCACCAGAGGACCTGTGGGAAATCAGGAGTTTTTGGAGGGAGGGATGAGAAATAAGTGAAATAAGGGCATTCAAAAATCTAAGGAAATTTACCTAAATATTTCGAATTTCCTTAACCTATCCTAGTCCCTAGACACCTGCTTAGACGTTAAACTAACCTAGCATAACCTAACCTTTCTGGTGGAGCTGCGTCCCCCTGGACCCCCCACTAGGACGTTAACCTAACCTAATCTGACCTGACCTAGCATGACCTAACCTAACCTAACCTAGCATAACCTAACTGAATCTAACCTGACCTAGCATGACCTAACCTAACCTAACCTAGCATAACCTAATCTAATGAGGGATCTCAAAAATGATACTGTTATGCCTTACCGGTGTGGTGTGGAGATTCTCAGGGCGATGGAGGTGGGTACAATTTGGTGGCTTCCTGAATAAACACATGGAACCTCTTCCTTATGTCTGTATATCGCACCTTAGAAAATTGCTATTGCTAAATATCTCGCATAGTGACTTTCCCTACTGAACACTGGCACTGTTCGCTTTACCTCCCTCCACTGGGTAACCATATTAATAAATAACAGTGAACCTTTATCAGAACGCCTGACATGTCTCTAAAACAAATGAAAAGTGTAACTACTAGCGAGTTACATGGAAAGTTGTAATTAGCGGCCTCAGGAATAGCCTCACGAGTGGCAGCTCGTGATTAGAAGGATCAGCTGTATAGATTCCACCCTGTCTAGTAGAGCAGTATGAGTGGAACCCCCCCAAGACATGTGAAGCATACTCCATACATGGGCCTTATCCGTCCATGTATGGAGTATGCTTCACATGTCTGGGGGGGTTCCACTCATACTGCTCTACTAGACAGGGTGGAATCAAAAGCTTTTCGTCTCATCGACTCCTCTCCTCTAACTGACTGTCTTCAGCCTCTCTCTCACCGCCGCAATGTTGCATATCTAGCTGTCTTTTACCGCTATTTTCATGCTAACTGCTCTTCTGATCTTGCTAACTGCATGCCTCCCCTCCTTCCGCGGCCTCGCTGCACAAGACTTTCTTCTTTCTCTCACCCCTATTCTGTCCACCTCTCTAACGCAAGAGTTAACCAGTATTCTCAATCATTGATCCCTTTCTCTGGTAAACTCTGGAACTCCCTGCCTGCTTCTGTATTTCTACCTTCCTATGGCTTGAATTCCTTCAAGAGGGAGGTTTCAAGACACTTATTCATCAATTTTTGACCACTGCTTTGACCCTTTTATGGGACTGGCATTTCAGTGGGCATATTTTTTTATTGGATTTTTGTTGCCCTTGGCCAGTGTCCTTCCTACATAAAAAAAAAAAAAAGATACCATGAAATCCTAATATGCCGCTACCCACAAATCCCAGTTATGAAGTTATAGAGCACACTGGACTTAGAAAGTATCGTATTTCTCCATACTCGCGAGTGCTATTACAGCCATACTAGACACGTGCCCCCCAATTTTTTAACATTTACGGCAAGGTCACCGAACCCTTGAATTATTTTACTTTTCATTTCCTTTACATGACTGGTATGTCATCTAGATTACTAAACACTAGTGAGGGCAGATTTATGGTGAAAAATTCTTACCTGGAGCATAACAACATCTTACCACCAGCACAGCATGGGTTCAGAGCCAATAGGAGCACAGACACCGCACTTGCCGTCACACTGAAAAAATAGCAAACGCATTAGGAAAACAAACAACAGTGTTGTATAGTCCTCCGTGATGTATCAAAAGCGTTTGACAAGGTCTGGCAAAAGGACTAAAATGTAAAATTCATAATTCGAGTATTCCTATAGTTCTTTCCAAAATTCTCTGCAACTTCTTAGACAACAGACACGCCTGCATAAATTTACAAACCTATCAAGGACCTACATTCCAAATAAAAAGCGGTGTGCCTCAAGGAAGTTCCATCTCGCCAACGCTTTACTCCCTATACACACACGACATACCTTCCCCATCACACGGTTGCACCAACATAATTTATGCAGATGACATAACACAGATAATTACACAACCAGGACGATCCAGAAAAATGCTGGCAAAGAAAATAGAAAGAGAAATCACAAAAATAAACGAGTTCGAAAATAAGTGAAAAATAAAAACAAATACCTCTAAGTTCACAGTGATTCCTCTCACAATAAATAAAACACACCCCATAACAATAAACGGAACAAATATTCCATACTCAAACAAAGGAAAAATTCTGGGAATGCACATCAACACCAGAGGAATAAACATCCATATTAAACACATAAAAAACACGGCAAAAACAACACTATCAACATATCAGACGATTCCAAGGACTAAGCACAAATATAAAAACTCATCTCATAAAAGCCTGTGTCCTCCCAGTTATCACCTATCCACCGTACCCACTAAACGCAATATCGAAATCAGCAACCATACCATTACAAACACTACAGAACCAAGCACTTCGATTCGCCTTTGCAGAACGTTACCCCTACACAAAGACTACAGAAGAACTACACCAAATATCCAATACATCCCCTATAAATATTACCTTACACAACAGAGGAAATAAGATAAAAGAAAAAAATAGTCAACAACCTACAAGATGAACTTTACAGATCACTTACCTCTGAGGAAAACCACTCTGAACACAGCTGGTTCAGAAAACCCTACCTAGAATTGAGAAAAGATCAGCCACCACCACTTTACACGAGCACAACTTAGGCATACTCACGCAAACACACTGCCTCATCCTCGGGCTTACACATGCACATGCATAAGCATCGGCGCGCACGAACGCATACATTCATATAGAGAGCGCACACAAACACACACACAAAGGAGAAACAATACTTACTCTACTTACCTTTGAATCCACACTTACCTGAGTACAGCATATGACCATTCCAATAACCTACAAAGAAAAACATTAATTAGACAACACACTTGTGTGGTAAAAAAAAAAAAAAAAAAAAAGTATAACACTAATATGTGATTAAACAAATAAATACCTAGCAAGGGGGTTCGCCCCCCTCCTATCTACCTTCTACTTTACTTCATCCTTTCACCCTAACTACATCTTCCTTAGCTGTACTAGCTAAACTCTTTTTCACCCAACTGTCTATCCCCCCCCCCAAAAAAAAAAGAACCAACACACTTCCTCCAACTCTAGTAGTAGAAGGTTCTCCCAGCTCCAGCTCCCAGCAGCAGCCAGCCAACCAGCAGTCAGCTCCGAAGGAAGAAGGTCCGCCTTACACCGAGCCGCTGAGTCACAAGCTCGCCTAACGGGTCTGGAAGGAACCAACAGGCGCCCAGCTCCGCTCCCGCTCTCACTCCTGCGTCCTTTAAAAGGCCGGCAGGAGGCAATCGTTTAAGAATGAAAGCGTTCCTCGAGGATAACGGATTGCTGGCACCACAGCAGTTCGGTTTCCGGAGGAACGCCTCAACGGAGGACGCCCTTAACAGCATAGTAGCCTACTTAAATTTCAACAAGCCATATTACAAGACAGCCCTCCTGACAAAAGATGCCAAAAAAACATTTGACACCGTTTGGCACACCACTTGAAACACTTGAAACACTTTATTATGTTTGTCTGTAATACATATATAAGCTTAAGGTACAATTAATTGAAAGACAAACAGCCCCTTATGAAGCACAAGCTTTTTGGGCACACTTAATATCTACTTAATACTGAAATGTAAAACAACACTAAACTAAAAATCTAATTGAAGAAAATGTAAAAAAAAAAAATTAATAGCAATAACAAAAGATTTAGGGATAAATGGCTTTGCAAGAACAGGAAGGAAAGGAGAAAAATCATAATTATACATGAGAAATAGAGAAAATTGAAGTGGAATCTGATTATAAACAAGCAAATATTAGTTTTGAGAATAATTAAACAAACAGAAATAAATATGTATATATACTAGAGGTTATAAACTATTTTAGTTACAGAGGATATGAACTATTTGGTTACAATACCAAGAAACAAAATAATTGATATTGATAAAAATTGATTGAAGTACAAGATGTGTCAGTATTGAGACAATAAATATTCTTTTAGTTTTCTCTTAAAGATATTTACGCTTAATGAATTTTTTATATGTGACAGGGTGCTATTCCATATTTTGGGACCTTTATACATTAGAGAGTGTTGGTAGAGAGTTAAGGTATGATGGGGAATCTGTAGAGAATGCCTGTAGCGTGTGGAGTGGTTATGAGTTAGGGTCAGGGTATTGTTGTTGTTGGAATTTATCAATTTGAACATGTATGATGCAATAGAGAAGTTTGATAAGTCAGAGTTGAAGGATTTTCATAGATTTAAAGAGTGGAGGTGTGTGTTGGAGGAAGTCACTATTAGTCATGATTCTAATAATTTTCTTGTGGAGGATGTTTAGATTTTGTAGATGACATGGGTAGGTAGTGGACCAAATTGGATTACAGTAGGTTAAGTGTGGGTATATATGGGCATAATACATGATTTTCATAATTTCCACTGGAACAAAGTTTTTTTTATTTTCAGCAATAGAGCTATTGATCTAGATAATTTTAGGCAAAGGTTTGATATGTGATATTTAAAGGTAAGATTATTGTCAAATGTGACTCCAAGAAATTTTGTCTTAGAAACTTGCGTGATATCTTTATCTAATATGGTAAGTCTAGGTAAGGGTTGGTATTTGGTGGTGGTATTTGTAAATAACATGTAGAAAGTTTTAGCTGTGTTAATTGTTAGGCGATTTGCAAGACACCATTCAGAAAAGGCAGATAATTCTAGGTTGGCTCTGTAGATTAGGTCAGTGGGATTATCACCAATCATGTACAAGGTGGAGTCATCAGCAAACTGTATAGTGTTGAAAGCAGTAGAGGCATTGCTGATATCGTTGATATATATCAGGAAAAGAATAGGGCCTAAGATGCTACCTTGTGGCACGCCAAGATGTATAGGTTTGATGGTTGATTTAGAGTTATTGTAGGATGTAAAATGAGATCGGCCAGTTAAATATGATTTGAACCAATTTTCCACACAACCGCGAATACCATAGTGACGTAATTTGTCTATTAGAATGTTTGGGTCAACTGTGTCAAAAGCTTTGCTGAAATCAATGAAAATGGATATTATAGACTTATGTTTATTCAAGGCGTCGTGTAGGTCAGAGGTAAACACATTTATAGCGTCAAAAGTATTTAGTCCGGGGCGGAAACCAAATTGCCTATTATTTAAGAATTTTTGTGAATTGAGGTAGTTCATGAGGAAGTTCTTCATAATGATTTCAAATATTTTAGAGAACACTGGTAAAATAGAGATTGGTCGGTAGTTTGAGATATTAGTTTTACTTCCCGATTTATGGATAGGGATAATTTTTGCCAGCTTGAATCTATTAGGGAAAACTCCATCTTTTATTGAATCATTGAATAATTTTGAGAGTGGCTCTGCTAGAAGATTTTTGTTCTCTTTGATTATTTTCACAGGTATTTCATCCGTAGGGCATTTTTTTATTTTTTAAGGCAGAAATAGCTTTTACTATGTCATTTCCTGTCACTATGGGAATATTCATGGAATTTAGGAAATTACCTCTGAGATAAGAAATGTGTGAGTTTTGAGCTCTAGGAAGCTGGGAGCTAAGTTGAGGTGCAATTTGTGAAAAATAGGTGTTGAATGCATTTGAAATTTCATGTGGAGTGTGTAGGACTGTGTCATTATAGTGTAGTGTGTGGGAGACCGTCTTGTTATTATTATTAATGTTTTCTATTTCGGTAATTAGTTCCCAAACTTTTTTTGTGTTAAGTCTAAAATTTTCAAACCTTTGTAGGTAATATTCAGATTTTTTGCGTTTTATTAAGTTATTTAGATAATTTCTGTAATGTTTGTAGTGGTCCATTGTAATTGTAATTTCTGTAATGTTTGTAGTGGTCCATTGTAATTGACACTAGTTTGTATAGTTTGTACAGCTGATATTTATGTTTTGTTGAATTTATTAACCCCTGTGTTAACCAAGGCTTACTTAGTCTTTTGGATGTGATAGTTTTGGTTATTTTGGGGAAGCAGGAATAGTATATTTTATATAATTTATCCAGAAATATGTCGCAGTTTGTGTTTGTGTCACTGCTAGTGAGGTAGAGATTCCAGTCTGTATTTGATAGGGTCTGTGTGAATTTCAACCGATTTACTCTATTTTGTAGCCTAAAATCAACTTTGTGGTGAATATTGCACACTTTATCAGAGACTGGAATATTGATAAACACTGGAAGGTGGTCACTGATAGGAAAGTGGAAAATTCCAGAAGAGACTGGTTCATTGAAGTTTGTCCAGACGTGATCCAATAAAGATGGGGCTGCAGTTGTATTTATGTCTGAAAATCTTGTTGGTCGAGATATATGTGGGAAGTAATTGTTTGATTGCATAGTTGTAATGAAAGAGTTAGTAGGAGGGTGTGACACATGTTCAAGAAGGTTTATATTGAAGTCACCTATGAGTATATTCCTGTTGTTTGTGAAAAAGTTATTTGAAAGAAGATTATCAATATATGCATTAAATTCATTTACTTTAGCATGTTTACTATTTGGTCTGTAAATACAAGAAACAGAGTAGGAGGTAGTAGGTAGAATAATTTTCACACTACATAGTTCAGCATTTTCATCACACATGCAAAAATCCTTAATAATTTCACTTTGTAGGTCAATATTTACATAAATTGCAACACCCCCACCTGGAGAGTATAAAGGCCTGTGAACATGATATGACTTATAGCCATCAATTTCGTGAAGGTGAACATTATTTGCATTGAGCCAGGTTTCACTTATACATAAGATATCAGGGAGTTTGGGAAGAGATTTGATAAAAGAGATTACTTGGTCATAATTTTTGTTTAGTGAGCGGGCATTTATATGGAGAATATTGATATAGTCAGCGCTACTTCTTGGTATAACATTCATGTATGAGGTAAGGTCATGATAATTACAGATATCATCTAACTCAAGAGATAAGTACATGGAATTTATTATTTCTATGCCGATGCTATCAGATTCATTGTTGTCTTCTAAGTCGTTGAAAAGTGTATTGAGGAGATTCTCACTAGTAAAGTTCATGATATAGAAAGGGGAATTAAAGAAAGGCTAGTAGAAAAGGGGGCAAGTATGGGTGGCAGAGAGGGAGGAGGGAGTGGAAGGGATTTGGAAAAATTTAAGGGAGAGGAAAGGAAGGATATGATAAGTAGAGATAGAGAAGAATAATCAAAGAATAAGGAAATACATAATAAAAAATTAAAATAAAAATTAAATAAAAAGAAATTGGAAGGCTTACCAGGTATGTCATAAGAAGGGTGGAAGGTAGATTGCAAAATGTTTGCAGAATTTGGTGATCAAAAGGATTAAGTTGATAAAACTATAAATGTTCAAGATATTGGCAAAGTAAAGATGATAGAATAAAGCTTCATACCCAAGATATTGGCAAAGTAATAGATAAATAGGCAAAGTAGTAGATGATAAAAGAAAGTTTCATATGATGAAATGTAGAAAAAATTAAGATGAATAATAATAAGTTGGAGACATGCATAGGATATGACATATAAAATATATACACAGGAAAGGATAATGAATACATTATATATAAATTAAATAGACATAAAGATTTCTAGAATGTTTGGTAGGAAATATTGCATCATGTTGAGTTGAGAGCACATTTAAGACTGGGTCAGAACAGGATATTTATCTAGGAAAATGTTCAAAGACTGTTCAGTGGTTATCATGTGTTTTTGACTAGATGTTCTTAATTTAACAAAGATCTTTCCATCCCTTGTGTAGCACTGTTGGAAAAGCTCCTTGTTTTTTTTCCTGATACCCCAAACTGTATTGAAGATATTGCGTCGTTTTGGAGTGAGACTTTCATTAATATAGAGGCTAGGTTTAACTTTTACACAGGCATCCATTATTTCTGCCTTCTTTGATCTATTTAGCAGCTTTACAATTATTGGTCTCTCTTTGTTTTGACTTTTTGAACCTAACCTGTGAGCAACATTGATGTCAGCATGACTTAAATTGATGTGCAGATTATCTTTAACTGAATTCACAACAAGGTCAGTTGAGTTTTCATGGTTTTGTTCTCTGGGCAATGCAGGACCACTAATTATTATAGTATCTCTTCTTTCATATTGTTCTACATCATCTAGTTGATTTTCAAGTTTGCTGACTGTATCCTCAAGTGAGGTCACTTTGTCCTGCAACTTTTCAATTTTTTCATCTTTTTCCTTGGAAAGAATAGACAGAGCTTTCACTATTGTGTTCACTATCACTTTACCTTCTTCGGACAGACGAGCAATGTCACTGGAGATGAAGTCAAGGATGTTTGTTGTGGGTGCTTGTCCCATGGCTTGAGTTGGTGTCTTGACCATCTCGGCTATGGCTGTCCCCTGCTTCTGTCCAACTGGAGTAGATACCACAGCTGCTACGTCAGACCCTGCCGCACTCCTTGTTTGCACCATTTAGCTTGCGAGAATCCAAGTAGTAGACTACGTGCAGGTATAATGGAGTAAACAGGTACAGGGGCGAATCTGCGACGAGCCGGGGTTTGTTTACGTTTGGCAAATATTGTTGAAACAGTCCAGCGGCGGAGGCAGGGGACTTGTTTTGCTGGCTTATTCTTCCTTCACATCCTTCTATGTACTGGTTCTTGTATGGATCTTATGGCGGAGACATACCCGGAGCAGCCCGTAATGGTTCTTGGATAATAAGCGGGTGTAGCAAGCAGAAAAAATGTGGAAAGTGAGGAGCTCCAAGGCACACCTTGTCTCAACGGTAGTCTCTGCACACCTTATCTCTAGCAGTTTAGAATACAAAATTTGTAATAATTTCAATCTCCTTTTTCTAACACAACGCATCTTGCGTAGTTTTCTAGAAGAGAGACAGACAAGAATCCACCACCAGGGCAACTTTTCGACATTTTTTACCCCCCAGGCTGGAGTCCCACAAGGCTCCGTACTCTCCCCCACCCTTTTTAACATGTATATAGCTGACCTACCCCTCCCAGCCCACAATGACTCACTAACTATTCAATACGCGGACGATGTAACGCAATTGGCCCGTGCCAGGTCGTTAGATCTCCTCACCGACAAAATTCAACAGGAACTGATGGCGACTAGCGTATGGGAGATGAAATGGCGAATTCTCTCCCATCCCGAAAAATCAAAAGTCACTTATTTCAACATTAAAAGAAGTCAGCCCCGCCAAATCTCACTAAACAGAATTGATCCAATCCCCACCCCAATCCCCATCAGTAACAACAACAAAGTGCTTGGCCTCACCATTGATAAGCACCTCAATTTCAATATACATATAAAACAAAAAGCAACCATAGCTGCCAAGGCCCTGAGCAACCTGGAAAGGTTTCGCGACAGCAGCACAAAAACAAAACTTCACCTCTACAAAGCTTTCATTCTCCCTCTCTTAACCTACTGCCCTCTTGCCCTCTCTCTCTCTGCTCCCTCCAACCTCTCTAAATGTCGGGGCTGGAGTAGGGAAAGGCAGGAGAAGCGTGGCGAGGTTTATTGAAGGTAAGTATCCATGTACAGAGAGGGTACAGGACAACCTGTCTCCGTCCCGGCTGAGTAAACACTAGCCCCCACGCGCCATGATACGACGGGATGTTGAGTGTTGCCACACACCCCCACACTCCCCCCCAATTACACAGGAAGCCCAAAGTGGGCGGTGTAATGGCAAAAACAGAAAATACTTCAAATGAATCAGACCAAGGGTTACAAGCACATGGGGGGGCGAGAAATAAATAAACACAATGTGATCCGTCAATGACAAAACACTATGGGCGTGCGACATTCACAGTGCCACTTAAGGGGTGGTGTCCCCTAATATGTAGTCGTAGAGGTGACGTGGCGCCCGTCTGGAGCGCTGGGGCCTTCTTTGAGTAGGCGGGGTGGGGTCAGGTATTGCAGCTGCCCCGTCGTCGCTTGCCTGAGTGTGCGGTTCGCGCGTGAGCGGCCGTAGGTGGCGCCTGTTCCTGATGGTGGCGCACCCGCTGCCGTCCAGCCGCACCAGGTACTGTCTGGGTGCTGTAGTCTCCAATACAGTACCTGCGCGATCCCAGCGTCCGCTGCTGGGGTTCTGAATGTGAGTCCGTTGGCCAGGTGTAAGGGGCTCAAGGTTGTGGGCTGACTGGTTGTGCCGAGAGGCTGCGTTGTCCCCAGAGCGGACCAAGGCCCGTTCGCGTTCCCGCAGAAACCAAGCCCACCACTCGCTCACTTCATAGAGAGATGTGTCGACAGGTATGGCATCCCGCAGCTGACGTCCTGTGAGCAGCTGGGCTGGGGAGGCTTCAGAGCCCTGCGGGGGGGTGTTGAGATACTGCATGATTGCTCTTGCAGCAGCGTCGGTGTCCAGGGAGCCATTCCGGGCAGTGTTGCCGCGTAGTAGCCTCTTTGTACACTTGACTGCCGCCTCTGCTCGGCCGTTGGACTGGGGATAGTGTGCGGATGAGATCCTCAGGTGTACACACCAGGTGTTGAAGAAGCTCCTGGATTCCTGGCTAGTAAGGTTTGTTCCTCCGTCACACGACAGCTCCTCTGGGATGCCAAAGCGCCTGAACCACCGTCGAAAGATTGCTATCAGGCGTGCGCTGGTGGCATCGCCTGACAGGTGCTCTACCTCGAGCCATCCCGAGAGCCTGTCGGCAAAGGCGATATAGGTGTGGCCATCCAGTTGAAATAAGTCTGCCACTACTTGTTGGAATGGATATAGCGGGGGTGGGGTGGGCATCAGGCTCTCTGCGGGGCTGGAGGGGGCGTGCGTGTCACATACTGCACATTGGCGCCTCTTCTGCTCCACCTCCGCGTCAATCCCTGGCCAGTAGACTGACTGCCTCGCCCTGCGTAGCATGGAGTCCCTGCCCTGGTGCCCCGCGTGCAGGTTGGCCAGGACTGTGCGCCTGAGGGCTGCAGGCACGACTAGTCGCGGGTGTTTCTCGTCACAGGTGTACAGGACCACGCTCCCTTGGGAGGACATCAGGCTCTCTGCGGGGCTGGAGGGGGCGTGCGTGTCACATACTGCACATTGGCGCCTCTTCTGCTCCACCTCCGCGTCAATCCCTGGCCAGTAGACTGACTGCCTCACCCTGCGTAGCATGGAGTCCCTGCCCTGGTGCCCCGCGTGCAGGTTGGCCAGGACTGTGCGCCTGAGGGCTGCAGGCACGACTAGTCGCGGGTGTTTCTCGTCACAGGTGTACAGGACCACGCTCCCTTGGGAGGACAGGTGGCGCCGCATCCTGAAGTACGGGCGGAGGGCAGGCGGCTCCCAGTACTTGCGCTCAGCCCACCCGTCATTGGCCACACATTCCCTCAAGAGGCGGTACTCCTCGTCCTGTTCGGCTTCTTCTTCCACTTGACGAAGGTCTACGACATGCCCCATCTCATCTTCAGCTGCTGTGACTGTGGCTGCCGTCATGGCTGCGCATACCAGCTCTTCCTCGTCTTTGTCTGACCTTTCTGGTTCACCTGACAGGATCGGGTAGCGCGACAAGGCATCTGCCACACAGTTGGTGTCGCCCTTCAGGTACTTGATGCGGAAGGTGAACATTAGCGTCTTCTCTTTCAGGTTGAGAAGCCGGGGATTGGCTATGTCCTTGAGCTCCTTGTCCCCAAAAATTCTTGTGAGGACCTTGTGGTCTGTGACGAATGTGAGGTTCTTGCAGCCGAGGAGGAAGAGGCGTGCCTTCTTCAGAGACCAGGCGATGGCGAGTGCCTCTCCCTCGAGAGTGCTGTAGTTCTTCTCAGCTGCTGTGAGATGTCGGCTGCCACAGAGCACTAGCTTCCACCCGCTGGGGCAGCACAGTGGCGACTTCTCGGAGACACACTCACAGTACTGCTGCAAGATAACGAAGCCAATACCTTGTCGGCTGTAGTCAGTGAGGACTGCTGTGGGGCGTGATACATCGTAGAAGCACAGTCCCTCAGCTGCCAGTCTCCCAATGGTGTCTTTTGTCGAGGTGACAAGGGCTTCCAATTGCTTGTCCCAGTACACTACCTTCCCACCTGGCTTCTTGAGTAGTTCCCTGAAGGGTTCCATGACAGGGGCGACTGCCAAGAAGGGTGCAACTTGGTTGACTAGGCCGAACCATGACCGCACATCAGTCAAGGTGGGCTGTGCGGGCATCTTGAAGTCAGTTATGCTGTTGACGAGGTCGCGGCTCGGTTGGTACCCTTCCCAGCCCAGAAGGTAGCCGGCAAAGGTAACGCTCCTCCTGCAGAAGTGGAACTTGTCGGGCCGCAGGGTGACACCACTCTCCATGCACCTTTGGAGGAAGTCGTATGTATGCCAGAAAGCATCGCTGACGCTGCTGCCGTGGAGTACGGTGTCGTCCACGCACTTTAGCTTCCTGGGCACGTCAGTGATGGTGTCATCAAAGCGTTTAGTAAAAGCATCCTGTGACGCACAGTGGCCCATGGGGGTGCAGCAGTACCTGCATCGTCCCCAAGGAGTGATGAATGTTGTGAGCTTGCGACTTTCCTCGTCGAGGGGAACCTGGTGGTATCCTGAGTAGGCGTCAGCAACTGTCTTAAATGCATGCTTGGGCACGCTAGAGACGAGGTCGAAGGGCGGTCTGGTGTGATGTGTCTCCCTGAGGCTTGCGCGGTTGAGGCGCTGAAAGTCGACCGTGCGACGGGGTCTGCCGTCCTTTTTTGGCACCACCACCATTCTAGAGCACCACTCGGTAGGTTCGCCTGCAGGTACCGCTTCGATGATCCCTTTGTCCACGTCATCGTCCAGCTGACGTCGTACCTCGTCAAAGAAGTGGAGCGGGACTGTGGCTGGGACATGGACAGCATGAGGGCGTGCGTCAGGCCGTAAGTGGATGTGGTGAGGTGGGCCCTTCATCTCAGGTAGTGGCATGCGTCCCATGGCAAAAACCGTGCGCCCAAAGTGCTCTAGGAACCATTTCTCTAGGCGGTCAACATTTTCCTCAACAAGCTCGTGGGGCGGCGATTCCGGGCGAAGTGGTACTTGTGGGGTGTCTGCAGCCTTGATAGCGCACACACTAGTGAGCGCTAGGGGGCGCAGGAAGGTGTGATGGACCAGGTGAAGGGCCTTACATGCCTTGAGCGACAGGTAGAGTTGCTGCACACCTTCCGCTATGTAGATGCATTCCGTGGTGGAGGCAGTCCCCACGGAGACTTGACATGTGATGGTCCCCAGGAGGCGCATGCTGCCCCCGGCAACGTGGGTGACTGCCATGGGTGTAGCCTGGAGCTGACGTTGGGATATGCCGAGGTCCCCCAACAGTAGGCGGCCCGCTACAGACACTTGTGCCCCGGTGTCTTCAACTGCTGTGTAGGAACAAGTGGCGCGGGGCCGGGAGCAACTGATTACCATGGACAGCGACGCCGTAGTCTCCACTCCTCCAACAATCACTGCTCCGGAAGTTGGGGGGAGGTTCGAGTGTTGGGCAGGGCGGGCACTGCCCTGAGGGGTGAGGGCCCGGCACAGGCGCCAGAAGTGCCCCTTCTGGCCACAGCAACGACATGTTGCTGCAAACGCCTTGCACTGCCGCCCACCACAGCACTCAGAGTCTCCGCACACTGAGCACCGCCTGCGTCCTTGCCGTGCCCCCTCCTGGCGAGCTTTTCCTTGCCTCCCAGACCAGCGCGCTGGACCCGCTGCCGCCACCCCGGCAGGGTGTGAGTCCGTGAAGGGCGGTGGTCACGGGTTGCTAGCTGCCACCCCGGCTACGTCACTAGGGGGCCGCTCACTAGCCTTTTCCGCCGCCTCAATAACTTCACACGCGCGGACCACATCACTGAATGACTCGAGGCGTGGGAGGCCTCGCAGCACCTCCGCTTTCATGCTGCGGTCACGTAGCCCCATCACTATTTTCTTGCTGAGCATGTACTCATCCAAGGGACACTGGCACTCGGGACACCGGAAGCCGCACTCGTTTGCTTTGGCGCGGCACTGAGAGATGTACTCACACACGCTGTCACTCGGTCCTTGTACCAGTGAGAACTCTGCCCACGCTCCAATTACACAGCGTGGGCCAATCACTACGCTTCTTACTATGTCAATTGCATCCGTGGTTGAGAGCTGCCTGAATTCGTGCTTGCCCAGGCGCGCGTCGATGCGCTGCTGCACCTCTGTATTGCAAAGGAAGCGCACATAGGGTGCTGCCATCGGTGGCACCCAGCCGCAGATGCTGCCGTAGTCTTCAACGCTGGTGGCCCACGTCTCAAACGCAGCTGGCGACATGCCCGCGGTCGCTCCCCCTGGTCCGGGTGGAGGAGGTGGTGGGCACCGCTGCAAGTTTGCTGGCTAAAGCTGCTGGCCGGTGCCTGGTGTGGGGTCAGGGCTTTGTGTGCGCCGCATGGCCCGGTATGACGGCGCCGAAGACCACATGGCTGCGTCTGCTGGGCTAGGCTAACGGTTCCCGTGGGCGTCTGTACGCCACCCATGCCTTCCTCCATTAACCCCTGAAGAAACTGCGCCATGTCGGGGCTGGAGTAGGGAAAGGCAGGAGAAGCGTGGCGAGGTTTATTGAAGGTAAGTATCCATGTACAGAGAGGGTACGGGACAACCTATCTCCGTCCCGGCTGAGTAAACACTAGCCCCCCACGCGCCGTGATAAGGCCGGAAGTTGAGTGTTGCCACACACCCCCACACTAAACTTCAGAAGGTTCAAAATCGAGCAATTCGTTTCGCTCTTGGGACGAAATGGTTCGACTTCCGAACCTCTCTCTCCGTTCACGAGGAGCCCAACATCCCCCACCCCCTTAACATAACACTCCACAACGGAATTGAAAAACAACTAAGTTCCTTCTCCGACAGACACACAATCACATACAATTTCATGACCAACCTCCCCCCAGCTTTCCGTCACCTGCCGCACTCCAACCTCCTTGATCCTCCCACTGTGCCTCCTGAACCTGTCTTCTAATAATGGACTCCTCCTTTCTTCCCTTCACTGTCTCCTCTCTCTGTATCACTCATGGTGTCTGAGTGGCATCATCGTCGTTCTCTCGTTCACGTGGGCGGGCCCGCGTGCCAACACCTAGTGTTTTTTTTCATATTTTTTGTCTTATGGCTTTGTATTCATATTTTTGTTTTTATGCATTATTTTTGTCTCGTCACCCTAGGTTTTAAGGAGGCACCAGACCGCTCCTGGGAAAGGGACGCGACAAAAAAACACCGCCATTAACATTCCATGCCTCTGACCGAGGGAGTGGGGTCGTGTGCCAACACCTAGTGGTTTTTTCATATTTTTTGTCTTATGGCTTTGTATTCATATTTTTTGTTTTTTATACATTATTTTCTCGCCTCACAGCCTAGGTTTCAATGGGGCACCGGACCACTTCCAGAGAGATGGGGATAGCACGAACCACATTCCTCCCACTGACATCACTGCAATGGGGCCCCGGCCATCGGCATGACGTTCCAATAGCGGCACCCCCCACGGCAGTTAAGGAGCGGCCAGTACTGATGATGGGGACGGTAACCACACCATTCAGTGGAAGCCACTTCACCCCCCACACAGAGGTAGTTGGGTGCGGCAAGTTCTGGGCAGGAAGGTAGTCAAAAGATGGTGGGGTGGTGCCCTGGAAGCATCCATGCAGGAATCCCCATTCACCCCCCACCACCGGCGACTTACTGCGTGCAAACAGATGGTGGTAGATTTGACCCCTCACTGCAGTGAGGGAGCCTTTCGAGCCTCTGTCAATGCACATTCTACCATCACGTCAATCATTATCACAAACCATCCTCACCCTCCCCATGCACATAACACCACGACATATTTTATTTTTCTCTTTTCTTTAGCAAGTTGGCCTTTTTGCAGGACGAGTCACAGGACACGAGCAGAAAGAACCGACACCGCTTTTTCACCCATCACATTACATCATGCAATAAAGATCCCGGCCATCACCAAAAATCACTCTACTACTATCCGTGGTTCGGAACCCACGTAAAACTGTAGGTCCCTCCGCTATATGGATGTACTTCTTCCTCTGTCCTTCTTTGAACCAATAAAAGCACACAAAAAAAACACTTTTTACTCTGACTGTCCTTCACTCATCTTTCACATCCTGATGATGCAGGCTCTGGATAGTCTGGCCCCGAACCTGTGCGTGGTTTGGCCCGGGGTTTTGGGTGCGTGGGCGGCGTCCGTGGCTGCGGCTGTGTTGGGCTTGGCTTGCTCGGTTGGTGGCGGACTGTCCTGCTTCCCTCGATAAGGACCTTGTCTCCCTTGCCATCTTAACTTAAATATATCACGTTAAAAAATAGACGTCCTTCCTAATAATAAAACAAAAATTCAAATTGCGCCTGGGTCAAGCCCCAGTGACTATTTCTCCTACTACAGTTCCCTTCTTATCGCCCCCCTATTCTTCCCACTATCCCCACTTCCCCCTCCCCATCTTTTCTCTCTTTGTTGTATTGTAGAGGAACCTCATATCGGATCAAGGGAAGTGATGACGGATGAAGGTTTGACTGCGGTAATGGGAGGAGGTGGTCCTCGGCTAATGCAAGTCCTCATTACATAATGTAAAAATATTGCTACTTCCAAGAAGGTCAGTAGCGTTATTTTTCATTACTTCAATCAGACTTGTGTTAGCCTGCGGTAGCCTTGTGATTTCAGACCCTGCCTTCGTCCAAGGTAGAAGAACATTGGGAGGTGGAGCAGTCAGTGAGGGAAAAGGTGAAAGGTAAAACCAGGAGAACACATGGCTAGGTAAATACTCTAGGAAAACAAGAGATAACTCACATAAGGATAAGATTAAAGCATAGTAAAGGGACGAGATACGACGTACAGTGGTATCTCGGTTTACAATGGTTCTGGGTTGAAAAGACCGGTATGCAAAGATATTTTTCATTTATGTAGAGAGAAATGGTAGTAATTAGGTTCTAGTCATAGGGTTCTTGTAAGAACGAGAGGGATTGTGAACCGAGGAAGGAATGTAGAAGATCGAAGGGCAGGTAAACAAACTGTTATGAGGTATACGTTTAATGAGAAACACAAGAATACTTGAGGTTGATTTCTGACCAAACATTTACTAACAATTAGGTGCAAGGAACATGTAACCTAGATACGGCGTAGGTTAAAAGGAAATATTTTGGGAAAACCCTAGGCTGGTAGCTGTACATGATGTTAGGATGCTGTGGGGACCTTTGGTCCCTATCTCTTTCCCCCTCTCCTTTTTTGTTTCAAGAGGAGGTGGTGCTTCGTCCAACGACGAAACTCGAGGTTGTTGGTCGGCAGGAGATGAGGTACTTGTGGACAAAAACAGAAGCGTTGTGCCAGAAACCATTCTCCAGAATGGAACATGGAGTTGATTTCCTGAAGGCAGCAATGGAGTGACTGACTTTCCGGATATCGTGGCCAGTAGGACGTATAGCTTGGGGGTCTCTGATCTTAATGGCTTTCGCCAGCCAGTAGGATAAGCAGCTGGCTTTGAGAGGTTTAGAGGACTTGGGATGAATGAAGAGGAAGTCCTCATGAGGAAGCATTTGAGTAGCTGCTAGGTACTTTCTGAGAGCTGTGACTGGGCACAAGGAATGTGCGTTGCCTATTGCTGGAAAAGTGATATCCGGTGGTGTGGGATTTTGAAGGTTTTGATTTTTGAAAAGAAAACTGGGGTGTGTTGGGAGCACTGCTTTGGCGTCGGTGAGGGAAAGGCCCATCCTGACTGAGGCAGAAAGCTCGCTGGCTCTGTTGCCGGAGGCGAGAGCGGTAAGGAAGAGCGTCTTAAGGAAGAGATTTTCCGGAGAGGCCAACTCTACTTCAAAGTCCGGGGAGGAGAAGGTGTCGAGGACCCGGTCTATGGACCATTGTGGAATTGTTTGCTTGAGTGGAGGGTTGCGTAGGAACTGGCTGCGTGCCAGTAGTGAGAAGGTGTCTGTAGAAAGGTTGATGTCAAAGGCATGAAGCATAGGGAGAGTAAGCTGGGACCGGTAGTTGAGGATGGTCCGAGGGTCTAGATGGCAGTTGTCTTCATAGTGTATGAGAAACTCCATAAGAGTTTGGGAAGTAATGGTGGTGAGCGTCAGGGGAAACCAGCGTTTGAAGGCGTTCCAGACTGACTGTGCCTGCTGAGCGGTTGAGGTGTGATGGGCTGTGATCAGGCGGGAGGCGACTGTGTCGCCCCATTTAGCTGAAAAAACTTCCTTAAAAAATGGAATGCGGTCCAGTTCTCGGAGGCGCGAAGTCCATTTTTCGTTGGGTCCAACAGGTTCAGAGTCCAGTGGTCAAGGGACCTGTTGAGGATGTATGGGAACCAAGGTTCCGCTGGGTACCACGGTAGAACTATCAGGCCGTGGTGCCTGTAGGTTTGAAGTTTGGACATGACGAGAGGAATGAGCCACTTCGGGGGGAATACGTAGATCTGGGACCACTGGTTCCAGTCCCAGGCTAGAGCATTGTGGTCCCACGCTTGGGGGTGAGGGTGGGGGGATATGAAAAGAGGGAGCTTCGAGTTCTCGCTCGTGGCCATGAGGTCGATCTCGAGGGGACCTCTGAGAAGTTGGAGCCGATGGAAGAGCTTCTGTGGAAGTTCCCATTTGAGGAGTGGATGGGAAGTACGGCTGAGGGCGTCGGCCTTGGCATTGAGGAGGGCTGAAATGTGGAAAGCCTTGATCTTCAGAGAGCGAAGCTGGAGAAGGTGGACCAAGTGGGTCACCTCCTTGAGGAGGTTGGGTGATTTGCAGGATAACTTGTTGATTGTGCATTGGGCTGGTGCGTTGTCTATAAAGAGATGTATCCATTGATGGGATAGGTCAAGGTGAAGGAGACAGTGGTGCACCGCTCTGACTTCGAGGAGATTGATGTGTAAGTGTTCCTCGAGGGGAGTCCAAGACCTGGAGATGGCAGCCGAGTGTGTGTGACCTCCCCATCCTGAGAGGGAGGCGTCCGTCCATAGGAGGACAGAATCTTGAGCGGAATGAAAGGGCTCGGTATTTTGAAGGAGAGTTTGCGTGAGCCAAGGTATTAGGGCCCGGCGGAGACGTGTGGGGATGGGAACTTTCCTGTCCCTGTTGGCAGGAGTGCTTACGAGTTGAGGTTTGAGTAGGGGTTGTAGGAGGTGATGGGAGCGGGGCAGAATTTGTGTCACAAAGTTGAGTGCTCATAGGCGTTCCCATTCTCTGCGGGATGTGGTAGGAGCCACGGAAAACCTGTGGAGGAGGTCTCGAAGTTCTTCTTGCTTTGAGATGGGTATACCCCAAAGGCCCTGGTCGGTGATCCATTGGACACCGAGCCAATTTGCGTCCTGTGTTGGGACTGGTTGTGATTTCTTGTGGTTGATAAGGAAGCCAAGGCAGGATAACACGGAAGTGGTAGTTGTGTAGGCATGAGACACAAGATCTGGAGATTTTCCCCAAATTATCCAGTCGTCTATGTAAGCGAGGATGGGGATGCCTTGTTGATGGAGAAGAGAGAGTGGGTAATGCAGAATGCGAGTGAAGATGTACGGAGCCACGTTGAGCCTGAAAGGTAGGGCACGGAAGAAGAAAAGCTTTCCGTCGTGTGTGAAGGCTAGGTATTTGTGTAATGTGGCTTTGACGGGAACGTGGAAGTAGGCGTCGTATAGGTCGATTGACGTCGTCCAAGTGGGAGGTGATAGCATGTCTGCCAGAATGGAGTGGTTCGATATATTGAAGCAGGGGGAGTGTATGTGCTTGTTGAGCTGCGTGAGATTTATTATGAAATGGAGGCCCCCAGTCTGCTTGGGAACCAAGAAGACGCGTGATAGGAAGCAAGGTTGTGGAGAGACTTGGTATATTGCCTGTTTTGAAAGGAGATCCGTGACCGCAAGAGACAGGTCGGGATTTGGAGTGGAATCGAGGTGGGTGGGGGTGCAAAGCTGTGGAGCTTGCGACTGCCAGGTCCAGTGGAAACCCTTTTTGATGATGTTGAAGATGCTTCTGGAAGCCGATCGCCATAGATCCACAAAGATTGTGAGGCGACTGCCGGGAGCGTCACTTCCCGGCGCTGCCGTGTTGTGGAAGCTTGGGGTTGGTCTTGGTTCTGCGGTCCGCATTCGTTCTGCTGGGGTCCGGTTGGGGCTGATACGCTCCCGCAGAGTGTTGTTTAGAAGCTCCTCGGGAGGTGTGCCGTTGGGGCCCTCTGGAGCCTCGTGTTCCCGTACCTCTGAAGCCTTGCCACTGTCTGGTGGGGTTGTAAAACCGAGTGGAGGAGCCCGTATGGGAGCGCGGCTGTAGCTGAGGATGGTAGGGTCCGCGAGGGTATGGGGAGCGAAAGGACCCTTGAGGTTGTGGGGTCTTGTCAGCTTAATGAGAGGTTGAGGGCGTTCGGTCTTTCCAGTGCACAGAGCCGGAGGCCGTAGAGGAAGATTTAGAGGAGGGGACCACCTTTAGAACGTGGTCCCGGATAGCAGTATCGAAGGAGCCTTTGCCTGCAAGAGGCCCAACGATATCATCATTGTAGGCAAGAAGGTCGCTGAGATGGGGTGCACGCTGGTAAGAAAGCGAGTCCATGCGGAGCAGAAGGGTGACGGCTCCGAGTTTCTCTGCAACAGGAATTGCCATCTTAGCAAACGACTTGTTGCTATATGCTGACCACCGGAGGTTGTGGGTCAGCAAATCGGAGTGGCAAGGAAGGTTGGAGCGTGAGATAGGCGTAAGCCGTTGAAAGATCCGTAATGTGATTGAAGCTTGCCGCCGTGGGAAGGTTTAAAAAGGTAATAACGGAGTCTGCAGTGTCCGCTGCAGTGACGGTAAGGAACCGTTGCACCTTGGGTGCGAGTGGCCGGTCTTTGGAGATTGCGAGACGCTTCAGGATGTCCGTGGAGGAAACACCTTTGACCAGTTTGAGAAGGTCTTTTTGGGGCGTTCGTGCTAGGCGGTGTTTGTTAAGAGCCTTGAGAAGGTCCCCGTGGAGGGAGGACTGCTTATGAAGGTGGATGGTGGGCGGGTTCATGGCCGCTGAAAATCCGAGCTTGTCTGTAAGGGAAGCGTCAAACATGGCAAGGCTGCCCTGGAGGTCTCCCGAGGATTGGGATAAGGCCGGACGGATTATCGTAGCAGTCCGCTAGGAATGGAGCTGCGTACTGTAGGAGGTTTTAGTAAACTACTCTGAAGCTGAGGGGGTCACTCTTGACGATCTCGAACTTGCCATAGGATTTGTACTTGTAATGAAAGATGACTTGGTTAGTCACACCCTCGAAAATGGCAGAGGCTCCATCAGGGGGATAGAAAACCTTGGTAAGTTGATCCTCCGGGGAGGAGACGGGGCTGTGGAAGTCCTCCGTGGCGGCTGTTTTTGCGTGGGCTTCAACCGTACTCTTGGGAGGAAGGACGGGAGTGACGGAAATGGTTCGGTCCAGAGTGTTATCGGGAGAGAAATGACCGTCCTCTGAATTGTCTACCGCTTCTACCGCGGGGTTTTCCTCCGCTTCGGAGAATTGTGCTTCCGGGACGTCGTCCTCATAACAGGAGTAATCGTAGTGGGGATCGTGAAAAAAATCCTCTTGGGAAATGGGAGGGTAAGCTTGATAGTAAACACGTCCATTAGGGGCGCGGTAAAAGTAGGGAGTATGAGGGTCGTAGTGGTCGGAAGGTTCACCAAGTTCAGGAAAATAAAGGGAGGTCCTGTGCCCCGGAGGAGGGTAGGGGGGTGAGCGCCTGTGTCGTTGTTTCTGAGATATCCTTCCCGGGGATAAGGAGGACCTTCTGCGCTTCTCCGAGTGCTTGTGTCTGGAAGACTTGGTTTGCTGGGGCGAGGAGTCACGAGAAGATGTAGAGGAGGAGGAAGTGGATTTCGTCCTCTTTTGTTTCTGACCCTTCTTGGAGTACTGTAACTCAGCCTCGTCAGAGGAGGAAGAAGAACTCGTCCTATAATGTTTCTTACTCTTCTTCTCAGAGGACCGCAGCTCAGCTTCATCAGAGGAGGAGAAGATAGCTGAGAGGTCAGTTTTGGAGCTCTTTGGCTTTGGGGGAGGGGAATGTGTTCGTCTGCGCCCCCGCGAGGGGGTTCGGGAAACGCTTCGTGTTCTTGACTGGAGTCGAGGGAGGAGTGTGCCAAACTCGTCTTGCAGAGCTTGAGTCTGGAAGAGGTCTAGCACAGCGTCCCCTGGATATGCGATCTTATGTGGTGTCTTCACACCAGTTTTAAGACAGCACACAGTTCCTCCCCATTGGTGTTGTCCTTGCGAAAGAAGAGCAGTGCGGGCAGACGGCAGGGTTCCATTTGACACCTCCCTGAACACCTTTGTGCAGGATGGTGACGCAGGGGGCGTGCTTTACGCAAGGATGTTGGTAAGGCCCATTTTTGCAGTCTGGACAATCCTCCATGGCGAGCCTGAGAGTAAGGGGAGGAAATGAGAAGTCTGCATAGGGCAGAAGTGCATAATTTGTCAAGTGCATAATTGTAAGTCAACTCATGAAAAAATGCCGCAACTGCCGCTTGTTCACAAGGGAGACGGAAGATAGAGACTGTAGCTTCATGTCGCAACTGTCACTTCTGTCCCAACTGTCGCTTCTGTCGCATCTGTCGCAACTGACGCATCTGACACAACAGTTGCATCTGGCGCATCAGTCGTAAGAGTCGCAACTGACGCTTCTGTCGCACACGTCGCACTTGGCGAACATGGCGGAAAGTCACATATGGTGGAAGTCTCAACTTTCGCATCTACCGCGACTGTCGCATCTGTTGTGACAGCCGCCTTGTCACACCAGTGACATGTGTCGCAACTGGCGCTTAGTGTCGCGCATGTCGCACAAAGCGAGCATGGCAAGAAGACATAAGTAGCAGTCACAACTGTCGCATCTGCGCAGCTGTCGCATCTAAGAAGGAACATGCAGTGAGCATGTCGCATCAGTCGCAAGAGTCGCAACTGACGCTACTGTTGCACAAGTCGCACAGTTGTCATACTAAAAGAAACATGCGGCAAGAAGAAGTGGCAAATAGAAGCGACAAGAACTAACTGGAGTGGAGAAAACCCAGTAAATGGGCATAAAGATAAGAAGGGGCTAACACTGCGCACAGGAGGAGAAGTAGCCTGTACCAGAGCTTGAGACGATATATGAGGTTCCTCCGGCCGGGAGCTGAAGTGATGATGTCACAGCTTTGCCAGTTGTTGCCACCTTTTTCTTTATCGTCTATTGGGAAAAGATTCAAGGAAACAAGGTATACGCTTGAGACAAGGCTACCGCAGGCTAACACAAGTCTGATTGAAGTAATGAAAAATAGGGGGTAAAAAGAAGTGAGCTTTAGTAGCCCTAGAGAGGTATACATCCATATTTTTAAGATTTGGGTAAACGTGTGCCAATTGGAATCACTGTAGGAAAAAAAAATAAAAAATAGAATACAAAGACATGTTTTATTGATGCTAAATGATAGCCGGTACAAAAATAAGTATTCCTTACTACTACTAGCGAGTTTTTTGTAATAAAAAGAAATTGAAAATCTGACTGAGTCAGTGAATTTTCTTTTTAATAATGATCTGTGATTTGCTGGTATATAAAAAAAAAATGAAATTAAGAGAAAACATTGCTACCTGTAGCGAAGGTGAGGTGCTACTTGGCCGCCCGGAAGTTGCTCAAGCGAGAAATTTAGGCTCCCAATTATGCCTCTTGGTCATAGCAGTGTTTAGTCCTTTAAGGGTAACAGTTTCCAGTGTCATAACCGAGTAGCTCTGGCAAAGGAAACTTAGCCTGGGTATTCTCTGATTATTCTTTTTTTTTTTTTTTTTTTTTTTTTTTTTTTTTTTTTTTTTTTTTTTTACAGAAAGACGGGGAAGAGTAAGAGATTGGACAGATAGAAGAAAAGAAAGAAAGTGAAGGAAAGAATTAGAGTAAAAGTTTGTGGGCAGACCACTTTGCTATTCTTATTGTATATATATTGTATTTTATTTTTTTGTGAAGAGGCTGCACTCTTTTATTTTTTTGTGTGTATTAGGCATTTTTATTTCTTTACTATTAATTTTAAGCAAAACCCAGCTAAACCATCATCGTCCCTGTCAAAAAGATTGCTTTATATTTATTCTGTCTTACAGAGGAAGAGTTGAGTTGATACGGGGCCCTGTTCTACCTCTCACCGCTGCCAGATGACCGCTAACAGAGCTGGGCTACACCACCTCTTGCCGGGGGAGGGGGCCGGCCACGGGAAGCCTCCTTGCTTCTCACTACCGAGCTCAACGGCTCCCACGACCCGGCAACTCAGGGCGCAGTGCAAAGGAAGAACGACCCCATTATCCCCATACCGTAAGTGTTCTTATGTGTTTTTTTGTGTGTTGATTTTAATGTTTTGTTTTTCTTTTCAGGTGTCCGTACTACTGATGTTGGTTTTGCTACAGGTAAGTGTGGTAATCGTATCTACAGGTAAGTGTGTATCGAATTAATAGTATTTTGGGTTTGGAGTGGCGTCATAGCGACTTAGGGAAATTTCTGTTGTAATTCTGAATATTCTCTCTGTTTTCTTTGAGTTTAGTTAATGTGTGGTGTTGTAAGTCTTCTAGTCTATCCCATACCCTTTTAGCTCTTTCATGTAGTTTGATGTTTAGTGGTAGCGTTTTTGTGTATTGATGGATTTGCATACTATTCATAGTATATGGGTATCGTTGGTTGATGGCAAATCTTAATGCTTTATTTTGAATTTTTTGTAGTTTGCTGACTTGTGTTTGGCTAAGTGCATGAGTGGGTATTGGTGGGTACTCTAGTATTGGTAGTACTAGAGCCTTCACTAGGTGAATTTTTATCTTTTCTGGCATGTGTTGTAGTCTGTACAGTTTTTTAAGTGCTGCTAAGGCCTTATTATTTCTGTCTTGAATATGTTTGTTATACCCGTTGATTGTAATAAGTAGTCCTAGACATTTACCTTCAGATTTGTATTCTATGGGATCTTCGTCTATAATAAGTGGGTTAGTGATTCTGGCACCAAGGTGTAGAGGAGTGAATTTTGTTAAGTTGGTTTTAATTCTCCATTTTTTCTCGAAATCATTTACTTTCAGTATTTCTCTTTCTGTTTGCCTGTTTAATATGTTTTTAGATTTGCCTTTATATCCAGTGATTTGGGTTATGTCATCAGCGTAGCATATATTTAAATTTCTATCTGATGCTTCCAGATCGTTTGTGAAGATGGTATAGAGTGTTGGCGACAGTACACTCCCTTGTGGAACTCCTGAAGCCAGCTCGAAGGAAGGTCCAATGTAGTTGTCTATTTTTAATGCTGCTGTTCTATCATCAAGGAAGTCACAAAGTAATTTTTCAATAGTGGTAGGAAGTTGCTGATGTAAAATCTTAAACTTTAATCCTATGTGCCAAACTTTGTCGAATGCTTTGGTTACGTCTCTGAATATAATTTGACATTGTCCTCGGTCTCCTTTGTTCTGTGCTATTTGTTCAGTTATGATTGCAAGTGCATGTGTTGTGCCTATGCCCTCTCTAAATCCAAACTGGTTATTGTTATATTTATTGTTTAATTCTAGGTGTCTCCTCAGTCTGCTATTGATGATACGTTCTAAAATTTTTCCAGGTACCTCCAGCAGCGATATAGGTCTGTAGTTTTCAGTTCTGTGTGGAGTTTTTCCTTGTTTAGGTATTAACCGGACTATGGCCTTTTTCCATGTGTCAGGAAAATAGCCTGCAGAGATGGTGTTATTATAAATGTGTGTAAGTCTTGTGATGGCTTTATCAGGAAGTGCTTGGAGGATCGTTTTGTTTATCCCACTTTGTCCTGGACTGGATTTCTTAATATTTTTAATCACATTTCCTACTTCCTCAGGTGTTATTTGTGTGTCAAGAGCGCAGGTTCCTAGACGTGATGTGTCAGTGTTATCGTAGGGGGATATTCTGTCTAGGTTGTTTTGTAAAAATTGGTATATTTCTTCACTTTCTTCTTCTTCATCCTCTGCCTCCTCTTCAAATATTTGCGACCAGTGTTGTCTGTGTAACTCTTCCTTTTCTTCTGTTTTGTATATTTTAGTGCTGTTATAGTTCAGGAGATATTCAGGTTCGGGAATGTTATTTCCAGTGATCACTTTTATTTTCTTCCAGAAGATACCTGGGTTTTTGTATGTGGCGGATACTTCTTCTAATAAATTATGCCAATTTTTGTTACTTTCTTCTATCATCCTCGCTTCTAGGGTATTTTGCAATGTTCTGTACAGTCTGTAATGATTTATTTCCCAGCCGTATTGTTGTGAGTGTTGTCTGAGTGCATTGAACCTAATTATTGTGAGTTTAGCTTCTTCGGTTAATTTAGGGGCAGGTAATTGTCGGTGATTAGTGAATGGGATATGATTTTTAATGGCATTATCAATTGTGTTATGCCAGTTTTCTATTGCATTGTCTATGTTTTCTATTTCAGTAAGATTCAGATTAGCATCTGCTATATTATCATTAATATGTTTTTTAAAGTTTTCCCAATCCGCCTGTTTTAGATTCGGTTTTTTTGGAGCTGGTATTAAAATGGGTGATGATGAAATGGTGAGTAAAATAGGAATATGATCACTGGAAGTGAGAGGGCCAGGTGTAATATGTATGTTGTGATGTGTCCTGTAGTTGGTGAGTATTATGTCTGGTGTTGTGCCCCTTCCTTGTGTATAAAATGTTGGAAAGTAAGGTCCCCTGTGTTGTAATGTTCTATTGTGTATCAGTGTGTGTATCTGGCGGCCTTTCGTGTTTGTATAATTGTAACCTAGACAAGGGTGATTGGCGTTTAAGTCTGCTATCATATATACTGGAGTTTGTCTACGAAATAGTCTAATTATGTCAGGGATCGGTATGAAGTTTCGTGCTGGAGGTTGATATAGTGTTGCCAGAATTATTTTACCCATTGTTGTTTCAATTTCTATTGCAATTAAGTCAGAAATAAAGTCATCTAGTATTTTGTATTTTATATTTCGTTTCACTGCAATTGCAGTACCATCTGCAGGATTATTTAGTGTGTTTTTCTTTATTATGTTGTAGGAAGGAATTCTCATAATATAGGTGTCTGGTATACAATGACTGTTAATTAGAATTACGTCAGGGTCGAAGTGTCTGTAAATATTTGATAGTGTGGTTTTCCTGGTTTTCCAGTGTTGGACATTATGTTGTATTACTTTAAGTGTATTAAGAGCCATTATTGTGTATAGTTTATTGTTTGGTTAAATTTATTGCTTCTTTGTATGAAATTTATATTTATATATTGGTTTTACTTAGAGAATTTTCTATGTCTTCTTAGATCTTTGGGTAGAGGTGATTTATCATTAATCTGGCCTGATCTTATTTTGCGGAAAACACTATCTTCTACAATGCACCAGCAAGATTCTTCCATCTTTATTTCATTAAATTCAATAAGATGGAGAATTTCTGAATCTTCAAAGGATTGGTCAGAGTATGTAAACTTGAATTTATTTTCTCTGATGTTCTTAACCAGGTCTGTGGGTGACAGGTGTGGTGGCCATCTTGTGCTTTCTGAGGTGTAAATATGTAATTTTATGTCACCGCTGTGGAGTCTGTTCTTGCTTTTTGGTTTCTCCATGGTTCCTGTCTCTTGGTAGGTATCTTGCTTCTTATTATTTCCGTCTTGTGTGCGTTTGATTGTGATCTCTGTGTCTGTTACCGTTTTTTCTTCTTCCTCTGTGAGCTTTTTGATGAGGAGATCTGACTTAGGGGTTCTTGGGATCTTGATAGTTGGCAAGTTGTTGGCTGTGAAGGTTGCGTTGAGCTCAGCTTCAAAGCATCCAGGCTCAGAGATGTTCATAATGTGGGCATGAAGCATACAAGAGTATATTTTGAGGTGAAGGTCCTTGTCTATGTTAGTATGAGCAGAGAAACTTTGTGTTGATGCTGTGTTCTTAGCGGCCCCTGCGTAGGTGTTGGTGTTCTTATTCATTTCCCTTTTTTCTTTTATTGCTGTTTTTCTCATAGGGCATGTCATGGATAGTGTTCTGTGGTCACCCTTGCAGTTTATGCATTTCTTTTTAGTGTTCTTGCAGTCTTTCCATGAATGGTCTTGATCTGCACATTCAGAGCATACTTTATAATCTTTATCTAGAGGACACGCGTTGGTATGGTGATCCTCGATGGCGTAGCATCTAAAGCAAGTTTGGAGTTGGTAGAATTTTTCTTGCTGTATTCTGTGTTTAGGGATGCTCATCTGAAACATTTTCAGGCCGGTGTCTAGAGCTTTTAGTGCTGTTGCAGCTTGACTAAAAGTTATTTTTAAAGTTTTGGAGTTGGGGAATTTGTAAATGCTGCTAAGATTATTCTTAACCCATTCGTTGTGTTCTTGGAGCTCATCTTGTATTTCTTGTTCCTCGTTGTTGAATATGTGGGGGTCAACATTGAAAACTATTACAGACCTTTTTGCTCTCAGTTCTGGTGGAATTAGAGGGTAGAAATCATTTTCATTAAGTTCACTTGTTGTTTTTTGTTGGAATACTTTGTCAAGGTCTTCATCATTTGAGGTGATGATTACGTATCCGTCAGAGACAGGGATCAGTTTGGTGACATATATATCATTATTTGACAGGATGGCAAGCAAACCAGATTTCTTCCTAGGGTCTTTAGAGTCACTGGATTTTATCTTTATTCGTGGCATTTTTCATGACATAAGTGTGTAAATGTGTATAGTGTCAGTTTCTGTGTTGGGTCCAAGTCGTTCACGGACGTAAGGCCGGCCCGAGCACAGGTCGGTCGCTATTCGACCTCCTATGCCCGGGAAAAAACCCGCCAAGTGAACGACCTGGCTCCCTATAGTAACCTAGCAACAAGACTGCTCCGAGGAGCAGAACCACAACTACCTAGGGAAGAAAACTGCCTACAATTCCTCCTCCAACGTCCCCCACCTTCTAAGAGGCGTCGAAGAGAAGGAAGGAATTGCCTCAAGAGAGACTTTCCTAACACCCTACAGCCCGAGATTGCCTGCTTCCTATAAGCACCCCTCTAGAGGGGCCCCCCTGAGGCAAGCCCAGGGGGTTCACCTTCGTACCACAGTGCAATCCACCTAGTGGGCAAAGAAACCGCAGAAGAAAGGAAAGGGAAAGTGCAAGAAAGCCCTGCGAATACTAAGTGAATGGTAAGCACTACCTAAGGGCCGCAGCTCGTTGGGCGGCTCCCTCGAACGCCGTGGGGCCCCCTGGTAGTGTTACCAAACCCTGAGTAACAGGATATGTCTATAAGGGGTAATAACCCCAGGTTTTTAGCCAAAGGCAAGTGCTAGCAAAGTCTGTATGAGCTCAGAGACTAAGTCCAGCTGTTGGGCAGAGTGCAGCAGCGCAAGGAGTGTGACCTCTCGTCCTCGACTGACTCGGTGACTGTCTGGTGTGTCTCTGACTCACTATTATTCAACTTTTTTTTTATTAAAGGTTTATTGAGTATTATGTCAACATATACATATATACATATTGCACAAAGGAAAAAATATACATGAATGTACATAATACACAAAGCGGGCACCAGTCCGCAGGTGGGGGAGTCTTGGGTCCCGGTGGTGGGCGGTGCGGTGGCGCGGCGAGGAGTGCTGCTCGCCGGTCAGGAAAGGAGCTGCGACCTGTTCAGCGGGGCGGGGGCGCTGCCCTGAGAACTCGCAGCATCAGGTCTGTGGGCGTGTGGCGGACGATGAGGGCAGCCCTGGCCTCGCGGCTGCTGAGGAGATCACCGCCTACAGGATGGGCCGGTGGAGGCGGCGTTGGTCTGAGGGCGGCTGTGGCCGGACAGGACAGTAGGTAGTGCACTAGCGGGTGGCGGCTGTGCCTCCCGCAGTGGTCGCACTCCTGCCCCCGAAAGTCGTCGTACAGCTGTTCCCTGGTGCAGTAGCCCAGCCTTACGCGTTGCAGCAACACGCCGTCTGCTCTGGGCTGCTGCTGGGAGGCGTCCAACGACTGGTAGCCAGTGGCGGAGGCGTACCAAGCTGCCTGTCTCTTCCTTGTTTCCAGCTGCCGGTGCGTGTGGCGGGCGCGCTTGGTTGCGGCGAGCCTGGCTCGCGCCCTCACTTGGCTCAGGCTGGGCGGCACATGCCTTGTCACCTGGGGGCCACTAGCAGCTCTCTTGGCGGCTGCGTCAGCAGCCTCGTTGCCTCGTACTCCCACGTGGCTGGGTATCCAGTTGAGCCTCACCCGCCGCCCCTGCGCGGCGAGGCTCTGGAGGCTACCCAGGATGGCGGTGACGAGGCCCACGTTGTCGCTGGGATACGGCTGTTGTAGAGCCTGTAGCCCCGTTCTGGAGTCGGTGTGGAGCACCACGGTGCGCTCCCGCCGGTGTTGAGCGTGCTCCAGGGCCAGCAGGATGGCCACCAGTTCTGTCTGCAGGGTGGAGCAGTGGTCGGGAGTCCTCTCACACACCTCGGCCCCTCTGGTGATGGCAGCAGCGCCCGTCCTTCCGCTGTCAGGGTCAGCCGAGCCGTCGGTGTAGTACACAACACTGTCTGGCTCGGTGACCTGCGCCATGGCCATGAAGGCGTGCTGCCGCATCTCCTCCACGGCGCAGAGCGCCTTGCTGGCGGGCAGCTGTGTGGCGGAGAACTCTGCCGCGGGTGGCTCCCACGGGGGTGGGGCGCGGAAGGTGGGGGCAGGGAGGTCCGCCTGTGGCCAGTTCTCCATGCGAGCCAGGTTGTGGGTAGCCAGCGTGCACTGCAGCAGCCACGGGTTGCGGCGGAGAGATTCGGCACCCTGCGTCCCCGCCAGCCTTAGTCTCCTCTGTGTCACTCCCTCCGCGTCACGCTGCAGCACCCTCGCTACGCGGCAGGCCGTGATCTGCTGTACCCTGGTGGTGAGGGGTACCAGTCTGGTCTCGCTCTGCATGACGCATGCGCTGGACCACCTCGGTGCCCCCAGCATGGTCCTCATTGCGGTGTTTTGTAGCACCTCGATCCGCTCCTGCTGGTTTGGAGAGAGTGCTATGAGGACGGTGGCGCTGTAATCCACCAGCGAGCGAACAGCGTGCACGTAGTACTGGCGCAGGACGGAAAAAGTGGCGCCCGCGCTGATTCGCGTCATGGCCCGCATCACGTTCAGCCTAGACTGCGTCCTCTCCCTCAGGTAGGCGGCGTGGGCTGTGAAGGACAGCCGCTTGTCCACCCACACACCGAGGTACTGGTAGGAGTTGGTCCATGCCAGCTCAACTCCCTGGACGCGGAGCTGCCAGGTTGGGTCTGCCGCCTTCACCATCATGGCCCGGGACTTCTCTGCCGAGATCTTGAGCCCCAGGTCCTGGCATTTCCCGCTGATGAGGTCGAGTGCCTGCTGCGTCCTCCTGAGCTTGTTGCCCCTTCCGGTGACGACGAGGGCGAGGTCATCGGCGTAGCTCAGCAGGACGGTGCCAGCGTGGAAAGGCAGTGCCACTAGCTGTTCCATCAGCAGGTTGAACAGTAGAGGGCTGAGGATGCCGCCCTGGGGCGTCCCGTTCTCAAGTACCTTGAAGGTCGACCTCAGGCCCTGGAACCTAACCCTGGCGCGGCGGCGCTGCAGGTAGTCGCGGAGCCAGGCCAGCAGCCTTCCTCGCACCCCTTTCCGCACGAGTGCGTCGAGGATGGCGTGAGGGCTGGCTAGCTCGAACGCCTTCTCGAGGTCGATGAAGACGATGACGGCGGGGCGGTGGTCAATTTGGGTCAGCAGGGCGAGGATGCTGTCTGCCGTGCTCACTCCGCGGGTGTAGCCGAACACATGTGGGTGAGAGGGCCCCACGCGCCACTGTAGCCGCGCGAGCACCATCCTCTCAGCCGTTTTGGCCGTGCAGCTGAGGAGAGAGATGGGTCTGATCTTGGTGGGCTCCCTCGGCTTTGGAATCGGCTGAATGTCGGCTTCCTTCCACGCGGGCGGCAGACAGCCCGCCATCCATGAGGCGTTGATGGTGGCCAACAGCGCGGCGTCCCCAGCCGGCCCAGCGTGCGCCAACATGGAGTATGGCACGCCGTCCGCCCCCGCTGCCGTGTCGCGGCCTCTCCTCCTAGCCCGCTCCAGCTCTTGAAGGGAGAAGGGCTGGTCAGTCACGTCGGCTTCCTCCATCGCCTCCCTGACAGCCTCGTCGCGGTGTGGTCGGAGCTGCTGCTGGATGCGTTGTGTCTGGGGAGGAAGCTGGTCACTGGAGCTCCGCGTGGTGAACATGGTGGCAAGCCTCTCTGCCTCCTGCTGCAGGTGCGGGTGGGCGGGCGGGCGGGGCGGGGCAGCGCCGGAGGCTGTCCTCACGCTCCTCCACAGCTGGCCTAGAGACGTGTGGTGGCTAAAAGTGGCGCACCACTCCAGCCACTTAGCCTCTCTGGCCCTCAGGGATACCTGCCGTGCGCGGGCCACCACATCCTGTAGGAGTCTTAGGTTGTTGGGGTTGGGGCGCCTTTTGTACAGTTTTCTGTGCTGGTTGACACGGTGGTTGTGCTCGCGCACCTCTTCGTTGTAGTACCACCAGTCTGTCCGGTGGCGGCGGCTCGGGGTGCACCTGGGGATGGCTGCGGCGGCTGCGGTCTGGATGGCCGTCGTCAGGTCCCTCTCCTGCTGATGTAGGTCGGCGGGCGGCTGATAGGCGGCCCACCACTCGTCAAGAGAGGCCTGAAACTTGGTCCAGTCCGCTCTCCTTATGTTCCAGCGTGGGGGCGGGCGGGGTGGGACCGGCGGGGCCACTGGGAGGGTGGTGAGGGTGGCAAAGTGGTCGCTGGTGAGGGTCGGGTGCACCTGCCACGTAGCGCCTGCCGCCAGGTCACTCGAGACCAACGTGAGGTCAAGCCTTCCTCCCCGGGTGTGGGTGGCCTCCCCTGTGTTGAGAAGGCACACGTGAGGGATTTCCTCGAGCAGCACGGCCAGGTGGCGGCCCGTTTCGTTGGCTGGGGACGGTGACTGTAGCATGGGGTGGTGGGCGTTGAGGTCGCCCGCAACCAAGAGACTGGAGTGGGAGGCGAGGGTGAGAAGCTCTCCTGCCTCCAGCTGGTGTCGCTGGCTCCTGTATACGTTGTATACCAGGAGCGGGAGACTTCCCACCTGCAGCTCCAGCGCCAGGACCTCCACACCGTCCCCGCAGTTGACTGGGGCTGCAACCCTGCGGTGAGGGATTGTGCTCCTCACCAGCGCTGCACAGCCTCGGGTGCCCTCCGCTGTGGGGAGCGAGTGAAGGGTGTAGCCCGCCACCCTCCATTCAAAGTCGGCGGGCGTCAGTGTTTCCTGGAGGAGCACAACGTCAAGGTGCTCCTCGAAGACGGCCTGTAGGACTTGATGTTTCTTGGGTCGCAGGCCCTGCACGTTCCATTGCAGGACTCTGAGCCTGGGGGGCCCTGCAGGCTGGTCCGCGTGGGTGGCGCCCTCAGCATATCTCCTCTCCATGTTGGTGGTGAAGGTCTGGTGGTTGGAGGGAGGGGCACAGACGTGGGTCCCTCGAGTTCAGCGGTGGTGGCAGGAGGCCGCACTCAGAGATGGCCGTGGCCGTCTCCTGGCGGAGAAGCGCGTCCAGATCGTCCCGCCTAGCGGGGACGTGATCAGGGCTGGCAAGCAGCTCCGCCATCAACTGCACCATCCGCGCCACGAGGCAGTTGACCACCGCGCGGGTTTCTTCGCTGAGACAGGCGGGCACCCCGTGGAGAGGATCGCTCGGGACCATGGCTCTCCTCCTCACCGTTGTCGGTGCTGGGCCTGTCGCCGCACGGGCGGGGGCGTCGCCGGGAGGGTCTCTCCCTTGTGTGCCGCTGCTCTGGTGGTGGGGCTTGGCTCGAGCATGCTTGGTAGGGGTGCTACCTGAGCGAGTGGAGGGGTGGGCGGAGGGGGTGCGGCTCTCCGTGCCTATGGCTGGAGGCTGTACCTCGGGTCGGCGGTGTGGGGGTTGCCGGTTAATCTCTTCCGGTCTTGCCGCTGGCTGGGACGGGGGTGGGGGGGTGGCTGTGGGGGCCTGCCGCGGGACCCAAGCTGACCTGACTGGAGGTGGGGCGGGTGCAACGGGATCTCGCGCTGACCTTCCTGGCTGGCCACGTGGTGGATGCTGTTGCTGCTGGGGCTGAGCGATCTGTTGCCGGGGCTGCCCATGCGACGCTTTATGGCGACGTCGACGTTGCCGCCTTGGTGGCGCCTGAGACTGCTGTTGTTGCTGCTGGCGTGAACGAGGCATCCTACGGAGCCTCTCAGGGCACTGGGGGTTCCACGCGTGGTGGTTTTTCCCACAGTTTGGGCACCTGGCGGTGGTTGCCTCGTTGGCCTTATGGCGGGCGATGCACTCCTCCGTCGGGTGGGGCAGGCTGCACACGCCGCACCTGGCGGCATGTTCGCACCGCGCCTGCAGGTGGTTGTACCGTTGGCACCTGTAACATCTTACAGGCTCACCTTGGTAGGGGCGCAGGGAGTATCTGCCCCAGCAGCCGAGATCCAACTTGGCGGGCGGCGGCCCCACACACACAAGTAGCACCTGTCTCGTGGGCAACTTGTCCCTCCTGGAGGTCAGACGCTGGGCGGAGGTCACCTGAGGGTGAGCCTCTACCGCCTCGAGAGGCAGGTCGAGCGGGTAGCGCTCCAGCACCACCTTGTGCCTCTTTTCGCTTGGGTCGAGGAGGAGCACCCTGTTTCCTTCCTCCGCGATGCGGCGCAGGAGTGCCGTGGAATCCTCGTCCTTGGGCGTGACCACGTGCTCACCCTTGAGATTAACCCTTACCTGTATCCGAAGGGTCGGATACTCCCTCTCGAGGGCAGAGATGGCTCGGTAAGAGTTCTCGTATTCGCCCAGGCTGCCCAGCTTGAACTTGGGCCTCGGGGGCTGGTGGCGGCGAGCTCGGCTGGTCGTGACGGTAGTCCATCCTTGCTCCTCACCGCCGTCCTGCTGCTGCTGCTGCACCACGTCGCTGAAAACGGAGAGGTCGAGTGGGGCCCAGTCCGCTTCGGTAGCGTTGTCCTCCTGCCATGAAGGCTGGAGACTGCGGGTGGCTCGCTTCGGTGAGCGCTCATCACTGCTGCTGTCCTCCAGCAGGTTACGGCCGCTTTCTTGGGCGTGGAGCACTTTAGGGATGCTGAAGAAGAGGATGCTCTTGCCCTCTTCCCTGAACCGTTGTTCAGCACTAGCACTTGGTCACTGTTGAATGCCATGACGATTGAACGAGGCGGGAACGACACACGTGGTATTTAGGGTAGGTCAGAGGGAGCGTGGCAACGACCACGTCCGACCCCGACCGTGGCCCAGTCGTGACTGCTATTGTTCAACAAAAATATGAACAATATATATACAAATTACTGAACATGACAAACGACACATACAATATTATGGGAAAAGAGAGTGTATGTGTGTGTGTATGTCTGTGTGAAGAAAGGAGTAGTAAGATGTATTGAGAAGATGTGTAATACATGTGTAAAAGAGCGTGCACAGAATGTGACAAGTAAGAGAAATGTATAAAGTGATGAAAAAGAGATGAAAGACAAGAGCGTGTGCAGTAGAGTGAAAACGGAAGGGTGAAAAATTAACAGAAAACGGAGTGCTAGGAGCGGTGACTTGTGTCCCGCTACATACCTAAGTAAACTAGCATGATGGTGGATGCCATATTCTACCTGCCAAACTTTTGCTGCAAAGCAATCATGGTGCCTGGAATGAATCAAAATGGGTGATTTTAAATGTGTGCCAATTGGAATCACTATAAGAAAAATTAAAAATAAAATATAAAGACATATTTTATTGATTCTAAATGGTACAAAAATAAGTATTCTGTACTACTATTAGCTATGTTTTATTAATAAGATAAAAAAAATCTGACTGACTTACCAGTTATTCTTGGCATTCAAAGCATAGGACATCTGAATAGCTGAGACACACGGGTTTCTCACACTGGGAGCAGACTGTCCTTGTCTGTCTTGCTGTCTTCCAAGGGCAGAAACTGCACTTCCTTTTGTTGTGGGGACCTGATGCAGCTGCACGAACCATAGAAGTATCATGGGTGATGTTGAGGCAAGATCTTATGGATGAGGTGACACAATTTCATGCCCCTCTGACGAAGCCTCACCTCAGCCCATGGCCTCACCAGTTCCCCGGCCAGTGTATGCATAAAAGTGCGTCGCACTTTGATTCCTTGTAGCTGTCTACACAGAATGAAAGCACTGATGACAGCAATATTTAGGATTCCATAGAATAGACAGACTGGCCACCGTTGAGTTTTGCGGCTGCAGAAGTATCTGGCACACATATTTATCCAGTACATCTACTCCACCTTTTGTTTTGTTATAGTAGTGGATAATCTGTGGTTTGTCCTTAACTCCAATTTCAGCAGCGTTGTGTTTTGAAGATAACAAAAGAGCAACCTTGTTTTTCTTTGGCTTGTATGACATCATTGTGAGGTTCTCTTTGAAGAGGAAGATGCTTGTGTTCATGGGGCGTTTTAGCTTGGTGTTTGCCATTGCTGAAGGGACATGCCCCTTTCGTCGTAGCGTTCCTACGAGAGTCGTTCCTCTTTTATCTAGTTCTTCTGAAAGGGACTTAAAAGTGAACCAGTTGTTCACAGTGATGTTTCTGCCACTGTCCAGGTAAGGTTCCATAATTTTCATGGTGTAATATTCACCAAGTTTTCCAATGGGTACTTTTTCATGTCTGTGCTTCCTCAAATCAACAATGGCATTTAGCATATAACTATTTTCCGCATCACATGCCATTATGAGCTTCAAGCTATATTTCTTAGGCTTGTTGCCAATGTCGAATCTAAACTTGTATTTTCTTTCTCGGAACCCTAACACTTGTTCATCCACTGTTATATCTGCTCCAGGGACGTAACTTTCTCTGTAGTTGATAACAAAATGTTCAAAGAACTCCCTAGTATTGGTCATCTCAGCAGTCTTCTTGCATGAGCTAAATGAATCATCCCAAGACTCAGGTACAAATGCTGGATCAGAATCATCACTGGATGAGTCAGTAAAAACAAAACGTGTTCTCTTGGGCTTTGGGTTAGATGTGTAGAGACGTCGCTTGACAGGAAGGCCTGATATTGATGGTGCTCCCTCATCAGTAGCTTGACTTTCCTTATTAGGTGTTATAATAGCGCATACACCACCACCAGGCAAAGCACTACACTCTATGAATGTCTCTGATGGTGGAGAGGAACTACGAGATGGAGAGGGAGGGGGGGGGGACATCCCCCATAGACACTCGCTGAGGGGTTCCGCCATCAGTGACTGATTCCAGTGTGATGTCTGGTGACTGAGACATCACACTGGAATTCAGTATCTGACATACGTCATCCTCAGAAATTGGTCTCATTCGTGTTGAGGCCATGACTCAAACCTACAAATAAATAAATAAACAAATAAATAAACGTAGATAATGTATAAAACTAGCTTTAGTATATGGGTCATGTCTACTGTCCAACAAATTTTACTCAAAGTAACACTCTGAAAATTCGCGCCAAATCATCGAAAACAACAAAAGATATGGGAACTTTCCTTCACACTTTCTATTTACCCCCCAAAAAAGTCAAATTGCACCCAGGTGCAATTTGACTTTTTTTTTTTTTTTTTTTTGTTAGTGGACACTCAAGTTGTAGCCGGAAAAAAAAAAAAAATGAGGCCACGCAAGACACAGCAGGGCCGACAAGGTCCGGGTCAGGGAAGCTAGAACAACCGTAACCAAACGAACACGCCAATGTCACGTTATTGGCCGAGTTTAGCCTGAAAAGGAACACGTTTTCCTAGTGTCCCCCATGTTCTGTTTTCCTTTTGTGCATGTCTTTATTCTTAATTATGTTAGTGTAAGGCTTATTTACTCATTTTATATCATGTAGTATTATTCTCTTCATAATTTAAGTTTTTTATATGTATGTATATGTAAGGGAGGAGGTGTATTTGAGGTGAAATGTGTTGAAGCGAGAGGCGATAGGCGGTTAGGGTTTGTATCAGTCAGCGCATTACGCGTCGCGTCCCGAGGCCTTGGGGGGAACAGAGCAAGTGGCGTTCTCAGGGGATAAATTCGGTTATGGAGTGGTGATGGAGCTTGTGTGTGGAGGTATTACTGATGTGGCTGATGATCCTTGATATCCAGGATCAAGTTGGACCAAGAGCTCTTGTCCGCTGAAATTTGGTTGGCGAGTTGTGTTGGTTATGTAACGCTGAGGGGGAAGCGTCGGGGTGAGAGGCAGCCATCTTGTGGTTGAGGCTGTGGCGGCGTGCTTCGGGGCTGGCGTTGTGGTGTACTAGTGATTCTGGGGATGGTGTTATGGTGTATAGGTGATCTATGGTGATGGTGGTGATGTCTTGTGAGGTTTGAGGAGGTAAAATACGGGAATTATTCTTCGGCGACGCGGTGACCGTGTTTGGACAAATTCCTGCAGCAGGGGAAAATATTTCCGCGGCTAACGAAGGTGTAAACGGGTTTTAGTGCCGTGTTAAGTGACGGGAATGTCATGTATTAATGCGTACTACCGCAATTTATTTGTGAGTTATTATTAGTAGTAATATATCTTGTTATTATGTAGAATAATTGTTTTCTACCCCTAACTTTGATCTGGTATTGAGGTGATTCCTGGTGTGCTGTGCCAAGGTAAGGGTTAAGTGTTAGGGTGTAATAGCTGGCGATTTCGGATAGGTCAGGTAGGTACACGAAGCCTTTAAAAATCCAGATTTAAAACTTTCCGGGATTAGTGTAACGTTCGGTTTCTTGGAAAGATAACCGGGATCGTGACACCAAGCACAAGACAGCCACACACGACGCGTCGCCAACAAGCCCTAAGTATAGGATCATCCCCACGTTTATGGAGGTTCGGGGAGTTGAGTGAAGGACAATTGGAATAGAAAGTTGTTTTTTGTTCTTTTTTATTGATTTTAAAGAGGGCTAAGAGGAAGAAGTACATCTGTGGAATCCGAACCACTGATAGTAGTGGAGTGTGGGTGATATGGTGTTTGGGATGGTGAGTCTATTGCACGGGTGGATATGATGCGTGAGGGAGATGTCCATTCTCTCCTGGCTGCTGTCTCTCGTAAGGGAAGCTGCGATCTTCTGGCACTTCCTGCTAAAACAACCCGCTAGGGAGAGAAAAGAAAATTGTGAAAAAATGTGGACACAGTGTCTCATGTGCCAGGTGGGAGGAAAAAAAAAAAACAGAGATGATGATGGTTATGAGTGATTGACGTGATGGCAGGATGTGTATTGACATAGGCTGGAGAGAGTTCCCTACAGCAGTGAGGGATCAGACCTGAAGCCTTCTGTTTGCACGCAGTGAGCCGTTGGTGATGGGGAGTGAAGGGGAATCCCTGCATGGAGGCTTCCAGGGCCTCACCCTAACATCTCTTGGCTACTTTCCTGCCTTGCGCGTGCTGCACCTAGCTACCTCTTTGGTGGGGGGTGAAGTGGCTTCCATGGGCTGCTGTGGTTACAATCCCTCACCATCAGTCCTGGCCGCTCCTTAACTGACACAGGGGAAATCCTAGCAGTACACCATGCTGACGGCCGTGGGCCCCTTTGCCGTGCCATCAGTGGGAGGAGTGTTGTTTGAGCTATCCCGGTACCTCAAGAAGTGGTCCGGTTGCTCCTTAAAACCTAGGCTGCGAGGCGGAAAAATAATGTATAAAAACAAAAATATGAATAAAAAGTCGTAAGACAAAAAATTATGAAAAAAAAGAGTAATAGGGGTTGGTACACGAGCCTACTCCCTCGATCAGGGGCATGAGGTGTTTGTGTCACATCCCTGCCCCAGGAACGGTTTGGTGCCTCCTTGAAAAATCTAGGTTTTAGACTGAAAAAATAATGCATAAAAACAAAAATATGAACTCAAAGCCATAAGACCAAAAACTATGGAAAAAAAAAAAAAAAACACTAGGCGTTGGCACGCAACCCTGTCCCCGCAACTGGGAGTGCGACGATGATGCCACCATGAGTAGTAGGAGGGCATAGGGGGAGAGGAAAGAGAGAGGGAGAAGAGAGTAGTTCATTATCTGTAAATGGGTCAGAAGGCTCAGTGGGGTGTGGTCAAGGAGGTTGTTGCGGGGTAGGTGACGGTATGCTAGTGGAAGGTTGTTTATAAAATTGTATATGATTGTGTGTCTTTCTGGGAAGGTGCTTAGTTGCTTGTTAATCCTATTGTAGTGTGTGGTATTGATGGGGGGAATGTTGGACTCCTCGTGAACAGAAAGAGTGGTCTTGAAGTTGAACCATTTTGTCCCAAGGGCAAAACGAATGGCTCAATTCTGGAGCTTCTGTAGTTTTGAGAAATTCGATTGAGCAAAGAGAGAGAGAGAGAGAGAGAGAGAGAGAGAGAGAGAGAGAGAGAGAGAGAGAGAGAGAGAGAGAGAGAGAGAGAGAGAGAGAGAGAGAGAGGGCAAGTGGGCAGTAAGTTTAAAGAGGGAGAATACAAAAGCTTTGTAGAGGTGTAGCTTCATTTTTATACTACTGTTGCAAAATCTATCAAGGTTGCTCAGGGACCCTGCGGCCATGCCTACTATTTGAGATAAGTGAGTGTTAAATCTAAGGTCTTTAACAATGTTTAGGGCAAGCACTTTGTTATTACTGATGGGAATGGGGATGGGGTTTGGGAAATCTATATATAGTGAAATTTGGCGAGGCTTGTCACTTCCTTTGATGTTGAAGTAGGTTACCTTAGATTTTTTGGGATGGGAGAGAGTTCGCCATTTCAGCTCCCATAAGCTTGTCATCATTAATTCCCGGTGAATTTTGTTGGTGAGTAGGTCTAACGACCTGGCAAGGGCTAGTTGAGTTATATTATCAGCGTACTGAATGGTTAGTGAATCAGTGTGAATAGGGGAGGGCAGGTCAAATGTGTACTTATTGAAAAGGATGGGGGAGATCAATAAACCTTGTGGGACTCCAGCCTGGGGGATAAAAAGTGCTGGAAATGTGCCCTGGTGATGGATTCTTGTTTCGCCTCTTCCAGAAAACTGCATAAGATTTTTTGTTTTAAGTGGGGTAAATTAAAATTGTTACAAATTTTGTGTTTTAATCCGGTGTGCCAAACTGTGTTAAGAGCCTTTTTGATATTTTTTGTAACTACTGCGGTTTTTAAAGTAAAGTGAGCCGGGATCTAAGTATGCTATGATGCTATTGAGGGCGTCCTCGGTCGATGCGTGGGGTTGGAAGATGTCTTGCCATTATTATTGGAAGGTATTGGCTACCTGGACTGGTTCTGTGATGTGATCCTCGTACACTACGAGATACTCGAATCTTTCCAGCTGGCATCCCCTCAGCCTGTGCACCATGCGTCAGAACTGAGCGGGATTAGCGCAGCAGGCTCCATCCATCCAGGAGACGAGATTCCTCATGTGAGCGTCGTGATCTTCCAGCAAACTATTTGTTATATATATATGTCAGGCTCAAGGAATCGTAGGTGTTTAAGTTGTGTGAGTTGTAAGAGTTCGTATCCGTGTTGGTTGTTTCTGGTGTGTCGGAATGCTGTATGTCTTGCATTAAGATCTGCCATGGTGTAAACCGGCATGTTTGTGTGACTGAAGTGGCTGTTGAGGCTGTTGAGAGGGAGCCCAGTGTCTGTTAGCAACAAAGTATGTGGTGGCAACGAAGAATTGTCCGTGTTGTATTTGGATCTTGGTTGTCAGAAAGTGGGCTGGAGGCCAGTCAGTTATGTGTATATGTTTGATGCTGTTTTTAACCATAACAGCTACGCTATCATGACAAGTTCCTATGGTGTATCATGTGTCATATACATACAGTTTGATGGGTATGGGTGTTAGACCTGTGTGATTGAGGAGAACAATGTCCAGATCGAAAGAGCGTATGGCTACTGAAATATGGTGTCTGTTATTTCAGTAGCTGCGGCAGTTTAATTGGATGATCGTTATCATGTTTTGTGTCTTTTTTTACCTCCCGATGTGATTCACGTAGATCGGGGGGAGGAGGAGTGTGTAATGGAGAGGTGTTGCTTGTTTTCGGTGTTTTTTGTTGTGTTGTTGTCGCCTGAGGTACTGTCAGGTGTATATGTCAGGGTGTCTGCGTTGGTAGAGGTGAGGAATGGTGGAGGGGCGCTGTGGGGCTGTGATTCCCCGGAGACTGTGTCCTTATCCTGGGGAGGGTATGTAATGGCTAGTGTCTGTTGTACGTAGCTGGATGGGAATTTTATTGTAGGGCAGCCATTTCTTTCAAGCAATGTGCTCATGGTCTCTGTCTGTGTTTGGATTGAATATTTTATTATTATTTCTGTGAGCAGTAGTTTCTCCGCGTTCATGTTAGTGTTAGGGGTCGTGTGCATAGGTGTAGGAGTGTTGGATATGGTGGCTTGTGCATAGGAAGTGTTTTTCTGTGGGGTAGATTTTGGAGAATTTTTCTGTTGCTGTCTCTCACGTTTTATGTGGCATTTGAAAGATACCGCTGTGTGTTCCCCATCACAGTTCACGCATTTGAGGGTGGATGTCTGGCAGTTCCTGTAGTCGTGGCCCTTAGCTGCACACTTAGAGCACACTTGTTCACTTTTCTTGCATTAATTGGTATGGTGGCTTAATTTGTAACATTTGTAACATTGTGTCATGAGATGATATTCCTCAGTGTTAATATGATATGTAGGCACTATTTGGGAGAATACTGTAATACATTTATTCATTTTTTATCAGATCGGCCTGCTGTTTTGATTGAAGCCTTATTTTTACCATGTGAATTTTTGGGATGATAATTAGCTCATTGATTTGTATTTCATTTCTTGCTTCGATCTCAGCTCGGAGATCTTCGTTGTGTGTTTTTTTTTTTTTTTTCAGTAAATAATCGTCTACTTGATAGGCAAGGATCGTTCTATCAGATATTTGCTCCGGAGACTCTACGAGCTCGAAGCCTAGGAGTTTTAGGTTTCCAGTTGTCTGGTGAGTGGAGTGTTTTTCGCAGTCTGCCTTGCTGGCTAACCCAACGATGATATGCGGGTTAGATCAGAAGCATTTTGTATGGGGTACCTGTGTCCTGGAAAAAAATGAGTTGCTGAGGTCAGCAGGAATGCTGGCAGTCTTTACCTGGTACCTTATAGTCCGGTCAGGAGGGCACAGAAGGGCCATCCTTGTATCATAGGGTAGAGCCCTGTGGTGCTACACCCTTGGAGAAAAAAAAAAAAAAGATGCTACTGCCGTGGGTTGCCAATAACAACCTGTTGTTGCCTACTGCCCTCGTGTCTATATCCCTTGGGGGATCCTGACTCGTGGGAGTGCCCTATCTGTCTAACCCTGAGAAACAGGGCTTGTACACTGTTGAGGTACCTCCAAGGCTGCTCTAGCCAATCTTAGAGAATCCCGGTACCTAGGAGCTCGGAACAGGCTTCTCTAAGGCCTGAACCTAACTCTTGCCGGTACGAAAAGGAAGAAAGGGGTAAAGGAGAAGGAGCAGAGTTGGCAAAAGTCACTATTGTCGGATGCGAGATGCTGGGTTCTTCCTCGATACCCTTAGGTAAGGCTCTCTCCAGTAGGTTCGTAGGGAAGGCCACAACGCCTGAAAGTGACTGCCGAGTGTCTATATTCTATATTCTTTTGTGCAAGGCCTGAGCCTTTGTGTCAAAGATCGACAAAATTTTGCCCGCAAGGAGAACACAAGCTGGGTGCTTTCTCGGTGGACAAGCAGAGCGGAGCTGTTGCTTCCTGGGAGACTGGAGCGTGTCGCCTTTCTTTTTTTTTTTTTTTAAAGATTGTCACCTCTTTCTTAGTGTTCCCTGTGTCTTGTTTTCCTCCTAAACATATCTTTATTCTTAGTTATAAGTCAGCATAAGACTTATTTACTCATTTTATATCATGTAGTATTATTCTCTTCATAATTTAAGTTCTTTATACGTATGTATATGTAAAGGAAGAGGTATATTTGAGGTAAGATGTGTGGAGATGAAGGGATGATACATGTCTGGCTTGTGTATCAGAATCAGCAAATTCTTCTTAAGAGCGCCAGAGGCCCTGAGGGAGAACAGAGGGGTGGCGTTTCTCAGGGGATATATTTGGGTGTAGTGTGATGATGGAGTCTGTGTATGGAGATATTAGTGATGTGGTGGTATAACCCTGATATCCATGATTAGGTTTGTGAGTCTTTTCTAGTACCAAGAGCTCTCCTATCACCTGTGTTATGCACTCGTCACACAGAGACAGGTCTCTGACACCGAAGTAGTAGTCATTCCAAGGAAAATCAGCATAATACCTCCTCAGGCTCCCTAAAAGTTAGCAGAGGCAAAACCCCAAAGGCACTCTCCACTTAGGGGATCCTGAGAAGGGACTGCAGTGACAGGACAAAATAAAGATATGAGATTGTGAGCGGAGGAGCCCAACGGAGAAGATAGGGTGACAGAATAAGCAGAAGGATTAGAGGTTAGGAAAAGGTCAAGAATGTTGGGGATATCTCCAAGACGTTCAGGAATATGAATAGGGTGTTACACCAGTTGCTCTAAGTCGTGAAGGATAGCATAGTTAAAGGCTAGTTCACCAGGATTGTCAGTGAAGGGAAAGGAATGCCAAAGCTGGTGATGAACACTGAAGTCTCTAAAAATGGAAATCTCTGCAGAAGGAAAGCGAATCAAAACATGTTCCACTTTGGAAGTTAAGTTGTCAGAGAATTTTTCATGATCTGAGGAATCAGGTGAGAGGTATACAGCACAGACAAATTTAGTTTGAGAGTGACTCTGTAGTCGTAGCCAGATGGTGGAAAACTTGGAAGATTCAAGAGCCTGAGCAGGAGAGATTAAGTCACAGTGCACATAGATGCAACATCCAGCTTTGGGCTGAAAATGAGGATAGAGAATTAGGAGAGAACAGAAAAGGGAGTACTGTCAGTTGCCTCAGACAACTGTGTTTCAGTGAGGAAAAGAAGAGGAAGGTTTAGTAGAGGACAGGTGGTATTCTAGAGATTGAAAATTATATCTAAGGCCGCGAATGTTGCAGAAGTTAATAAAGAAAAAGTTGAGTGGGGGGTGTCAAGACACTTAGGGTCGATAACAGAAAAGCAGTCTGACCTGGAGACACTTGTGGTCCCCTCCCCAGATGAGGACTCTGAGGCTGGTTGTGAGACAGAAAGGGAAAAATTCAGTGAGGTTAGAGTTGCGATATTGATGAGTTCACAGCACTCCCTGATCCAGTGCTTCAGACCTTCTCTCTTGGAACAATCATCGCTTTGGCAAGTGTCTACTGCCTCCTCCATATGAAATGCTATCGTGACACCTCATGGCACCGTTCTGGCTGTCATGATTGTTTTGCTCATCATCTCTTTGTCGTGACGGCAAAAAATGACCGTTAAATTTCGAAATACGGCAAATCTTGACATTGCCATAGCACTGTTGTGATGTCTTGACGGTCACAGGTTCGTTGTGATGCCGTTATGACACTGTCATGACGCTGTTGTGATGGACCAATAACTGTAACCAAGTGTCATAACTGCATCAAAAATGCTATTCTTGACGCTGTCGTGATGAGAATCTTGAATGTGTGATGGGGGGTTGAAGCTACAATCACTGCTTTGGTGGTCATGACAAAGATCTCTACTGGAAGCGGCCAAATTTTAAGCAACAATATGCATCTCTTGCAGCTTGGGATGTATTGCCTAGTACATTTGGAAGTGATAAATTTGCTAAGTTCTTGAGAAATAGCTCCCAAGGTGATGCTTGTCTGATGGACCTAAACATTTTTAAAGTCCATAGCTAGCTTTGTTATTTGTAAAATTAATCCTCTTGTATTCCATTAATATAAACGGAAGATGTGTCTCCTCCCTCACTGATATATCCGTTATATATCAGCTGCATGGTTTTCTTAGCCAGACCTGTGATGTGGAACTTATGAAGTATATATTCAGAGCAATTAAAGGAGAAGTTGGATGACCAGCGTGTCACAAGGGTTACCAAGACTCACACATACTCTCATTGGTATTTTTAATCTTTTGACTTTGCTAGGTATATATATCCAATTATGCCTAGTAGATTTTAAACGTTAAACTTATATGAGACGCCCAGGACCGGAGAGTTACCGGTGGTATGCGTTAGCACAGAAGTTTAAAAATAACGTACAACAAACATTCACAGGAAAAGATTCCCTTCAGGTTAAAAATAAGGATTGAATGTTACACATTTTTGTATATGGGTTTCCAAAGATTCATATAGAGGTACGGACATCAGCCAATGAGCATGTGTGTGGCGACCACATGCCTAGTCTCAGCCAAGCACCCAACACTTCCTGCCTCACTCGGTCACTCATGGAGACGTGATAACGCCTGAAGGAAACGTTGCCAAGTATTTTGGTGTTTGCGAAAAAAAGAAGGAATGCAGTGATGGTGGTGTGGAAAAAGTCGTAACTAAAGAATAAAAATATGACATCATAGTTTAAGGGAAATATCATATTTAAAAGGAAATCAATAACTTTTAAGCGAAATTTACAGTGGAGAGAGAGAGAGAGAGAGAGAGAGAGAGAGAGAGAGAGAGAGAGAGAGAGAGAGAGAGAGAGAGGTGGTGATGGAAGCGAGGTTATCAGTGACACATAGGCTTTAATCTGATAATTGCCCAGTACGAGGTTTGGCAATACCGCAGGCTGGAAAAGGAAAGGACAACGTCTAAACACTCTATTCAAAATGGTCAGACCATAACTTGCCTTTTTTTTTAGAGCATCACAGTGTATATATATATATATATATATATATATATATATATATATATATATATATATATATATATATATATATATATATATATATATATATATATATATATATATATATATACTACAAGACCATTTAATTTTGAGATGGGAACTACCTGATATGAGATGTATCTTGGTGTAAGTGTGGCAGCGCCTCAGGCTGGTGAACCCCCGGAAAGGACAACCCCTAAGCGCTCAATTAAAAATTGTTATACCATAGGAAGTTAACAAAGAAGAGAGCAAGACTGCCAGAGGCTTGGAAGAAGAGAAAAATGAAAAGTTATTTAAAACAGGCAATAAGTAAACACTTTAATGTCCAAACAGTAGGTGTGCCTTGCACATGTTCTGGACCATGTTATGATGGCATGGGTTGAGACAACATTCTGACAATATGTCAAAGTAGCGTTTCTAGTGTCAAAAGTGTGGGTATGAACGTACCACCATGAAACATAAGGATCCTGTGGCTATGGAGCAGAGGGGCACACCGTTGATGACTGTTTAAGAAAGATATCGTGGTTTGCAATGGCTGAAAAAAATGCCAGATTCGCCAGCTGACTTAATTTGACAAAAGAAAAAATCAGTGTTCTTGTAAGCTTACTGCCCAACTGATGGTAGCTGGATACCGCTATTTCTGATTGAGGCTGCACACCACTTGTATCGAGAGATCACTAGTTGTTTGACTTACTAGATGTTGCTGGATATGACGGTGGCAGGATAGATAGTGGTGGCTCGTTCCCCAATGAATTGGTAACATGGAGTACATGGGTAGTGGTTTAGATTATGGTTGATTGTACGAATAAAGGCAACACAAAGATTGACAGTACTTCTTGATTTAATGATGGACAGAGATGGAAACGCGTGATATCGAGACACAGATTACAACGGACGTGAAGATGCTTGATTCTCTCTCTCTGAAGACTGAACTGTCTCAGAACTGATTTCTGTCTAAACTCTTTCTGACCTAAACTCTGATGGACTGACTGAACTGATCTGCTCTCTCTCTCTGAAACTGACTCTAGCTACCCATACAGGCTCTATTTATATGAAAAAAATGGATCAAGATTTAGAATCTGAAATGAAGAGATGACCAATCAACTGTATATAAATGGATGAAAGGACCAATGGTAGAAGTTGTTATTCTGACCAATGACCAGGAAGGAAGACAGGAAGGCAATGCAAGTGTTTTCTGTAAGGGATGGCAGGAATGTAGGGAAGGTGTGATATTCCTTTGAGAGGGAGATAGGTTGGAGAAAAGGTTTAAAATAGATGAGACTTCCCGTGAGGACTGTGCACGTGGAATGAAATATATGATGGATGAGTATATATAATAATTGCTATGACTGATGCGACTGATACATCATTATGCTGGAAAAAAGAAAAGAAAAAAAAAAACGTTACATCTGTTGTGCTATCAAACCATCTATTAGAATAATAAACATTTTTAGCCTCCATCATCAAGGAAAGAGTAAGAAATATAGCAAAACAAGCTAAATACTGTACACTTTTATCTTGAGTTTGGGTTGTATCATAACCTTCGGATGAATGCTATGTACTATGTGCCACAGTACATAAGTCATAGCGCAGTATGTTGTTTATATGTCTGGCAGTCTAAACTAAGACCCAGACTGCATCCTGTATAATGTTATAGCAGATAAAGTGATTAATTTGACTTGACACGTACATTTATTGCTTTTTGAAGTTGTGCGTTCATAAAGGGAAAAATACTAATATAGCTCCTTAGTTGTATTAATAGCTTTTTATTTTAATCAGTACATAAAAGAATAAAATAATGGTTATATTGGTTGATAAATATGAAATATAAACAGCCTTATGTATCTTATATCTAAATAATAGGAAATTAGATGCGAATTAACTTATAAGGTAATAAAGGGATCATATATTTATATATATATATATATATATATATATATATATATATATATATATATATATATATATATATATATATATATATATATATATATATATATATATATATATATATATATATATATATATATATATATATATATATATATATATAATGTATTTGACATAGCTTGTAGCTCCACTTCCAGAACTGAGACTTAAATCTGCTCTACCATTTACGATGACTGGCTTCGATTTGGTGGCCCTATATTTTGTGCTGATTTTCCCCCTCCAAGAAATTTTATATTCTATTGTTCACATGTGCTGTTGTTAGAGCCATGCATTTAGAGCTTGTGTTAACAGGAGGGCCTGCACATAGGAAAGTCACTGCACACTTTGCGCATGTGCGAGCAGTCTCATCTCATAATTGGTGCGAGAAGTCGCGCCTCGTGAATGGCCGTCTTCTCGTCACCAAACCTAACCTTACCTAACCTAACTAACCAAACCTAACGAATAACCTAACCTTACCTAACCTAGCCGATATAATGTGTTATAATAAATAAGAGACCATATCCATTAGTTTGGTAAAAGGTAGTTGGATTACAGGATAGTTAGGTTAAGGTTAATGGCACTCAACGTCCGTAGTTGTCCTGTGCCCCAGATGCCCTCCCGGCCGGTGCGCTGCTACGCGCTCGGCCCACTGGTGCGGCACTTGGGACGCTTCTACTTGCGGATGTCAAACTAGTTAGCTGCACACCGTCCAGTCTTGTAATTAAACTTAGGTTAGGTTAGGGTTAGGTTACCTGATGAGAAGGTGATGGCCAACCATGTGGCGAAATTGCTTGCACATGCGGAGTGTGCAGGGACTTTCCTGCGTGCAAGCCCTCCTGTAGTGATCCTTGTAAATATTCACCATTTTCTCTCAGCTCATTTGCAGGCCAGACTCAAGCAAAGTAAGATTTTCTCAATTGTACACATTTCTCTGTATTTCTATCTACGAAATAATGTTTTATTTTGTACAAATTAATCATATTGTGTTATATTGTCATAGCATTTTGTCATATTCAAGACCAACATATGTACATACATAAATATATATTTTTGCAAAGCACAATATGTTAGGTGCCTTTCTTTCACTCAACTCACTTATTCACAAATGTCCAGTCAAATATATATATATATATATATATATATATATATATATATATATATATATATATATATATATATGAAGACGGTTTGCCCGTTAATTTGTCTTCTACTATATTTCCTTTCTCACTATAACCCTCCAATCTTACCTTCCCACCCACTTTACTTCTTATTTCACCGTACTTTTTTATCCCCCAAAATCACAAAAAAATCGTATATATGTGTTCCAGCTCTCGCCGAAGCAAGACCTCTCTCCAGGATACACAGCTCCTAGCAGTAACCAGCCAACTAGCAGCTACTCTCAAGCAGAGAATCTCCGCCCCGCACCAAGTCGCCGAGTCGCAAGCTCAGCCCTCCGGGTCCTATAGGAATCCCTGCGCCCACAAATAAAGGGTCAGCAGTACCACTTCAGGACTTTTGAAGCAGAGGCAGCCTGCAATGCGCTGAGGAAGCCCATGAGCGCGTGGGTCCAGCTTCAGTTGGAGGGCCAGGTTACAGGCAAGACTAGCTTTCGAGGAGGGCCTCTTATAAACTCCTAGGTTTTTAGTTTTTACGCAGGGCGGGACAACTGCTATGGTTTTTAGCAACCGAGTTGTCAGCAGCAACCGTTAACTGCAAGGCAGGAAACTACCACGTAGAAGCCAAGGTGACCAGCATGGTGCGCCACAAAACTACATACACTTCAAAATGACCACCACAAAGAACACCCTATGCCGCACTGTAAGATACATGAGCTTGGACCAGGCAAAACGATGCTTTCCAAAGGACTCAGACAAGGAGACTGCTACTCCCCCAAGCAAAACAAGACTCCAAGAAGCTCAGAAAAACACAAGCACCCAAGACAACCCAGACTACCCGAAAGAGGAACTCCCATGAACCACAATAAACAAGAAATCAAGGAAAAGCAAAGAGGAACAAAGCACTCCAACAATGCGGTCCACAACTCCGGCGAACACAGAAATAACGTCCCCAGTGACACACCTAACGAACGCCAACCTAGTTCCAGCCCCTATACCACCTTCCCAAACCCAGACAACGACCAGCACCACCATGGAAACCCCGAAGATCATCGTTACAGATGCTAACGTTTCGGCCATCACAAAAACAACTGCGTCCTCCCATTTAGGTGTGGAATATGTGCAGGGCCACATGACACCGACCTGTGATTTCAGAAACACAAGAATGAAGAAGTGACCTCAACGAAATGCCCAACTGTCAAGAATTCCACCACGCATGGAACAGGAGCTGCAAGGCCAGGAGGACACTAGTCGATGCACAGAAGACCATCCAACACAACTTCATGCTCGCTCACCACCCGGCACTTGCAGCCACGTCCTCCTGGGGAGAATGAACATCGACAACACCTCAAGCAGCTCAGCCCCAACCACCCACAGGAAACACCCGCGAGTTCCCGACACTGGGTCAGGGGTTGAGACAATGAGACAATGGCCTGACGATAAGACTGGAAACCCCACTTCCTGTAACCCCAGCTCCAGCACCGGTACTAGTGTTAGAGGACCAGATCGTAATAACCAAAAGCGATCTAAAGGACCTGTTCACGTCCTTTGCGGAAGCACTAGTGGGAATGCTGGGCCAGACTGTGCAGGAAGACAAGCTGACCGAACTTGCAGATCAAGTCATAGAGAAAGGATTGAAAAAGCGAGCTCCCCGCGCCCAAGCCGACCTCCAGCTGACTTAGTCCCAGCCTCTGCACCCAGAAACGACACCAGCAACCGCTGCCATAGAGAAGGAAAAAGAAGCATTTGGTCTCCAGACACCACGACAGAAGAAGACCAACCTGACAGAGACCACCCCTACAGACAGCACTCAGACAATCACCCGCCCTCACAAGAATCTTCCGACACACAACACACGTGAAACAGGCCGCCTCCTGCAGTGGAACGTCAACGGACTGCAAAGAAAGCAGCATCTGCTAACGGCCAATGCAAGAACTGAATGCAGAGACATCATATTACTCGAAGAGACTCTTCTTCCTGAAAACGACACCACATCAATCAGAGGCTACAAGGCCTACCAGACGGAGGCCGAGGTAGAGGATGCTCGATCCTGGTGGACGACCATATTCCCTGAACGCGCATCGCTAACCCAGTAGCATGTGGAGACGGTGTGGAGTTGGTCGCGGTAATCATCACTCTCCGAGACCTCGACCTGACTGTCTAGAACATTTACAACAGCCCGGCAAGCGTAGGCTTCGACATCAGTGAAATCCGCGCCTCATGCGCCACCACACATGCCTACATTGGAGGAGACTTCAACGCATATCATGAGACACTCGGATCCAGGATCCGCAGCAGAAATGATCATCACATCGCAGATGTCATGGCCAACTTACCAGAAGCTAAGCTACTCAATACAGTATGCCCACACACATAACTGGGGGCATACTTGACTTGACCTTCATCTCCCAGCCACTACAGTAAGGAGCAAAGTGGGAGATACACCCTCATCTAGCCAGCGATCACTTCGATACTTGCACCACCATCAACATCCCTAAGCTAGCGCAGCCCATACATGTCCCCAAATGAAAGATACATGACGCAAAATGGCCGCTTCCGAGACACACTCCAGAGGAAGCTGGCCAGTATCCCTGTCAGTGACGCCCTGGATGACATGGAAGGGAGATTCGTCACTGCCTTCCACCAAGCTGCTGACACTGCCGTTCTTACTTACTGACCAAGCTTACCACCAGGAACCATAAGGAAAGGTGGTATTACAACGCCGAGGTCCGAGAGTATAACCACCGAATCAACCAAGGCCGAAAGCTAAACCGACGCCACAACACTGATACCACCAGACAACTCCTCTGAGCCACCATCAACATTGCCAGGGAGGCCACAAAGAGAACTGAAAACGAGAAATGGGTTGAGTGGTGCCCCTCCTGGAATCCTCACACCAGACTCGGCGAAATGTGGCGCAACATTCGTTTAATAAGTGGTAAAACACCGGCTAGACAGCCACTCCACCCTGACCCTGTCAGTGACGCCAACAGACTAGAAGACTCCTTCGCAGCCAGGAGCTGCCTGACCCAACTCCCTCAAGAGACCCAGAATACTCAGCATAGACTTCAGCAAGGAAGAACAGAGGCTGTGCGCAGAGGCGCTGCTTAGAGGAGGCGCCGACGGACACCCCTTTCACACCACAAGAAACCTGGAGCACACTCAAACCTGGCCGGGACGCGGCAGCGGGAGCCGACAAAATCACTTACACCTTGATAAGGGAAGCTGGAGAACCTGCCTATGAAGAGTTACTGCGTGTTATCAACGCCTCCTATGACGCAGGCAAACTCCCCACATCATGGAAACAGGCAAACATAGTCCCAATACCGAAGCCAAACGACCCTGGAAGTCACCGACCCATCTCCCTTCTATGTTGTCTAAGGAGGACCGCAGAGATGATGATGTCACGCCTGCAATGGGCTGTGGGAGCCCCCCATCAACAATTCTACGCCTTCACCCCAGACAAAGGAACAAGAGACTGCCTCACTGAAATGCTTACCACTATCTCTGACCGCAAAACAACTGTCACCTTCATAGACTTGGAAAAGGCTTTCGAGCTTGCAAGTGCTCCAGCCATCCTCGAGTTCCTTGTAAATTGCGATATTCGTGGCAAGTTATTGAAGTGGACAGAGGACTTCCTGAGAAAAAGATGAGCAACCCAGCTGTGACCTCACTGAACGTTTCCCTTTGTGTCTCACAACACAAGGGGGCAGTCACAACCTGCCCTCTAAAGACAACTCTCTTCCTCTACACAAAACTACAAGCACCTAATAACACACACACACCCTTCACTCAAAAAATTTTAAAATCGTCATGGCGACTCCTACACCAGCCTCGGAGTCCCCATCTGGGGAGGGGACCATAAATGTCCCCAGGTCGGACTGCCTTTCTGTCGACGACCCTAAGTGTCTTGACGCCTCCATTAACTTTTTGTTCATTAACTTCTGCAACATTCGCGGTCTAAGATCTAATTTTCAATCTGTAGAACACCACCTCTCCTCTTCTAAACCTCATCTTCTTTTCCTCACTGAAACTGAGGTGTCTGAGGCAACTGACAGTAGCCCCTTTTCTGTTCCCTCCTACTTTCTCTATCCTCATTTTTTATCCAAAGCTGGATGCTGCATTTATGTGCGCAATGACTTAACTTGCTCTCATGTCCACGCTCTTGGATCTTCCGAGTTTTCCACCATCTGGCTACAGAGTCACTCTCAAACTAAATTTATATGTGGTGTATACCTTTCACCTAACTCCTCTGACTATAAGAAATTCTTTGACTACTTAACTTCCAAATTGGAGCACATTCTGACCCTCTTTTCTCGTGCAGAGATCTCCATTCTTGGAGACTTCAATGTTCACCACCAGCTTTGGCTTTCCTCTCCCTTCACTGACCATCCTGGTGAACTAGCCTTCAACTTTGCTGTCCTCCACGACCTAGAGCAATTGGTGCAACACCCTACTCGTATTCCTGACCGTCTTGGAGATACGTCCAACATTCTTGACCTTTTCCTGACATCTAATCCTTCTGCTTATGCTGTCACCCTTTCTTCTCCGTTGGGCTCCTCCGATCAAAAGCTCATATCTGTATCTTGTCCTATCGTTCCAATCGCTCCTCAGGATCCCCCTAAGCGAAGGTGCCTCTGGCGTTTTGCCTCTGTTAGTTGGGGGGACCTGAGGAGGTATTTTGCTGATTTTCCTTGGAATGATTACTGCTTCCGTGTCAGAGACCCGTCTTTGTGTGCTTAGCTCAGAACAGAAGTGATAGTGTCTGGCATGGAGGCGTACATTTCTCACTTTTTCTCGACTTAAACCTTCCAAACCTTGGTTTAACACAGCCTGTTCTTGTGCTATACATGATAGAGAGGTGGCCCACAAAAGGTACTTAAGCCTTCCATCACCAGATTCCCATGCACTTTATATTTCTGCCCGGAACCATGCCAAGTCTGTTCTCCAACTAGCCAAAAACTCCTTCATTAATAGAAAGGGTCAAAACCTTTCAAGATCTAACTCCCCTCGTGACTTCTGGCATCTAGTCAAGAATATCTCCAATAACTTTGCTTCTTCTTCTTTCCCTCCTCTATTTCAACCAGATGGCGCCACTGCTATCACATCTATTTCTAGAGCTGAACTCTTCGCTCAAACCTTTGCTAAAAACTCTACCTTGGACGATTCTGGGCTTGTTCCTCCTTCTCCTCCACCCTCTGACTACTTCATGCCACGTATTAAAATTCTTCGCAATGATGTTTTCCATGCCCTTGCTGGCCTAAATCCTCGGAAGGCTTATGGACCTGATGGGGTCCCTCCTATTGTTCTCCAAAACTGTGCCTCTGTGCTTGCACCTTGCCTAGTCAAACTCTTTGAGCTCTGTCTGTCAACATCTACCTTTACTTCTTGATGGAAGTTTGCCTACATTCAACCTGTTCCTAAAAAGGGTGACCGTTCTAATCCCTCAATTTCCTACCTATCTAAAGTTTTTTTAATCTATCCTCAACAGGAAGATTCTTAAACATTTATCACTTCACAACCTTCTATCTGATTGCCAGTACAGGTTCCGTCAAGGCCGCTCTACTGGTGATCTTCTGGCTTTCCTTGCTAAGTCTTGGTCATCCTCTTTTAGAGATTTTGGTGAAACTTTTGCTGTTGCCTTGGACATATCAAAAGCTTTTGATAGAGTCTGGCTCAAAGCTTTGATTTCCAAACTACCGTCCTACAACTTCTATCCTTCTCTCTGTAACTTCATCTCAAGTTTCCTTTCTGATCGTTCTATTGCTGCTGTGGTAGATGGTCACTGTTCTTCTCCTAAATCTATTAACAGTGGTGTTCCTTAGGGTTCTGTCCTGTCACTCACTCTTTTCTTATTCATTAATGATATTCTAAACTAAAATTCTTGTCCTATCCTCTCCTATGCTGATGATACCACCCTGCACTTTTCCACGTGTTTTCATAGATGTCCAACCCTTCAGGAAGTAAACATTTCACGCAGGGAAGCCACAGAACGCTTGACTTCAGATCTTTCAAAAAATTCTGATTGGGATAGAGCAAACTTGGTATTGTTCAATGCCTCAAAAACTCAATTCCACCATCTATAAACTTGACACAACCTTCCAGACAACTATCCCTTCTTCTTCAATGACTCTCAACTGTCCCCCTCTTCTACACTGAACATCCTCGGTCTGTCCATTACTTATAATCTGAACTGGAAACTTCACATCTCATTTCTAGCTAAAACAGCTTCTATGAAGTTAGGTGTTCTGAGATGTCTCCACCAGTTTTTCTCACCCCCCCAGCTGCTAACTCTGTACAAGGGCCTTATCTATCCATGTATGGAGTATGCTTCATATGTCCTGGGGGGGGGGTGGTTCCACTCATACTGCTCTTCGAGACAGGGTGGAATCAAAAGCTTTTCGTCTCATCAACTCCTCTCCTCTAACTGACTGTCTTCAACTTCTCTCTCACCGCCGCAATGTTGCATTTCTAGCTGTCTTCTACCGTTATTTTCATGCTAACTGCTCTTCTGATCTTGCTAACTGCATGCCTCCCCTCCTCCCGCGGCTTCGTTGCACAATACTTTCTTCTTTCTCTCACCCCTATTCTGTCCACCTCTCTAACGCAAGAGTTAACCAGTATCCTCAATCATTCATCCCTTTCTCTGGTAAACTCTGGAACTCCCTGCCTGCTTCTGTATTTCCATCTTCCTATGACTTGAATTCCTTCAAGAGGGAGGGTTTAAGACACTTATTCATCAGTTTTTGACTACTGCTTTGACCCTTTTATGGGGCTGGCATTTAAGTGGGCATTTTTTTTATTGGATATTTGTTGCCCTTGGCCAGTGTCCTTTCTACATAAAAAAAAAAAAAAACTGCAATTCCAAGGCAGAGTCTCCCACAGCAGAACCTTTGCAAACGGCACGCCCCAGGGGAGCATACTAAGACCTTTTCTATTCAATATATTGATAGAAAACTTAGTTTTGCTCCCCTGGGTACTGGAACGAAAGCATTATGCTATGCTGATGATATAGCCGTCACCACAGCAGGAAGTAGATACGCCGAGCAGGCCCAAACAGCCATCACTGTCATAGCTGGAGAATGCCAACGTCTCTGACTGAAAATAAACACCAGAAAAACCAAAGCGATACACTTCGGCTCCAAGAAGGTACTCCCGCCCCTGAGGTTACTCGATATTGAATTTGACTGGGTGGGAAGCCACCCCTACCTCGGGGTCTGGATGGACCCCAAGCTCAAGTCTGACAGACACGTAGCCGCTACGACCGAGAAAGCAAAGGCCGGGATGCGGGTCATGAGAGCCATAACGAGAGTACAAGGCAGCGCTAGTCTCCAGGTACTCAGGACCTACTACATCCAGGCAATTAAATCTGTAACAGAGTATGGCGCACAGTGTCTCTCCAGCACATCAGACACAGCCTTCACTAAACTAGAAAAGCTGCAGAACCAAGCTATGCGACTCATGGTTGGCGCCCCAAACTGGACCAGGATCTGCACCCTACAGGTGGAGACCAACATCCCTCCCCTGGAAATAAGACTACGTGCAGTCAGTACTGCTCACTTGGGGAAGTTCTTGAGTAGGGGGAACATGCCTTTCAACACCGAAAAGATCTAGCAGGCTCTCTCACAAGATAGAACACTTCACCAGGAGGACATGGGCCTCCACTACAGCGGACACCATCAAAGCACTCAATGCGCAACACTTCTTCGCACACTTCAAAACCGACACTCCACACGAAGACTATAAGACGCCATCACCATGGGAACCACCCGCAATACATACAACGATACACATCCTACCGGAGTCCAAAGCGAAACTCAGCGAGGCCATGCTCTCAAAACTAGCCAGGGAAGCTCTGCAGTCGGCACCCGCCTTGTGGGCCGACGTCTACTACACAGACGGCTCGGTGGATCCTCAAACCACAACAATAGCTGTTGTCTTCATCCACGAGTCCACGAGTCCACGAGTCCACTGCATACTATAGCTGCCAAACGAGTTCTCCACCTTACAGACAGAGCTCCTAGCCATCCTGAAAGCTCTACAGCACGTCGAGCTGCGCACCAAACCTGTAGTCGTTAACACAGACTCAATGGGATGCATCCAAGCGCTGGTAAGAGGGATGCCAAGAGACAACGTCGGTCTCATCACTTCAGTCCTGTTCTTGGTCAGACGAATCCAGGCAAGCGGTAGGACAGTCCACGTCAATTGGATCTCAAGCCACGTTGGCATCCCAGGGAACAAGGAGGCTGACACTGCTGCAAAGAACGCCTTAAACCTTCCTACTATCACCGCCCATGTACCACCAAGCTTATCAAGCTGCGTCATCAAATCTGCAGCACGCCAAGCAGCAAAGAATGACCTAAGGAAATGGGCCAGTGAAGGGTCTCCGAGTGGAAACTGGTATCTCCAAACTTCTCCAGACAGCAGTCCGTTTCCATACCGACTTGACAGAAGAACAAGGACAAGCCTACATAGACTTAAACTGGCCTACAAATGTTACAACGAGCTAAAAGACACCCAAGAAGTCTGCCAGCACTGCAACGTAGCTTGCACATCATCCCTCATCCACTAACTTGAGGAGTGGGCCAAGACAGGAGAGTACCTCGACAGACATCTGGGTACAGACCAACAACCTGCAACATACACCTTACACCAGATTAGTAGATCTGTTACAGTCATACTCACTCCCACGATAACCCAACTCACAAGAGAAGCAGCACTATGTACGACCTGTCTCAGCTGTTATTCTGTGCTGCCACCCAGGCTTAAAGGCCCAAGCTATCCCCTTGCGATGGTAATCTACACACACACACACACACATACACACACACACACACATATATATATATATATATATATATATATATATATATATATATATATATATATATATATATATATATATATATATATATATATATATATATATATATATATATATATATATATATATATATATATATATATATATATATATATATATATATATATATATATATATGAAGACCAAGTTGAGGGCACCAAGGTGGACCAGTGCGTGTCATGCACAGCGAGACCAGCCTGATATCTCTGACCATCAGATCTAGACCTACCGCATATCCAGAGTACTGCAGCGTGTTGCGGAGGGTATGATGCAGAGGAGGCTGCATCTGGCGATGGCCCAGAGCATTGAGTTCCTCTGCCGTTACTCGTGATTATTGCGAGCCATCCGCTTTCTCGCTCACACAGGTAACTGGCCTTGGCCACAGGCAGACCTCCCTGCCCCTAACTTCCGCGCTCCGCCCCTATGGGAGTTCCCCGCAGCAGATTTCTCCGCCACTCGACTATCCGCCAGCCAGTCGCTCTGCACCGAGGAGCTGCTGTTTTTCCGCTACTCGGCTACTCGCCAGCGAGTCGCTCTGCACCGAGGAGCTGCTGCCGCACGCCCTCATGACCATGGCGCGGGTCACCGAGCCGGACAGTGGTGTCTAATACACCGACGGCTCGGTCGACCCAGAGGCAGGACGGTCGCTGTTGCCATCATCAGCGGGACCAAGTTGTGTGCGAGAACTCCTGACTACTGTTCCACCCTGCAGACCGAGCTGATGGCCATCCAGCTGGCCCTGGAGCACGCCCACCACCGTCAAGAGGCCACCGTGGTGCTGCACACCGACTCCAGTTCATTGACAACGTGGCCCTCGTTACCGCCATCCTGGGTAGCCTCCAGAGCTTTGCTGCACAGGCGTGGCGGATGAGGTTCAACCAGATACTCAACCACGTGGGAGTACTGGAGAACGATGCTGCCGACCCGGCCGCCACAAGAGCTGCTATGGGTCCTCGAGTGACGCAGTAAGTTCCCCACAGCCTGCGGCAAGTGAAGGTGCGAGCCAGGCGCGCCGCAACACAGCCGCCTTGTGTATTGATTATATATTTGTATATATATGAATATGTACTTGTATGTACTTTATGCGCACTAAACCTTTAATAATAAGATAATTGTCTCAACAACAGACTGAGCCCAGACACCGTGCTGTACATACATGTCTTGCCGCTTTATCCTTCTGCCACTTCTGTGTGGATTTTTGTACGTCCTTCATACCTAGGGATTAGTTAAAGTTAGGTGTTCCATCGTCCCTGATTTTGAGCTTTGCCTTGTCACTGTCCTCTCCTTAGCAACAAAAACAACTGTCTTGCTAAGTCATCATATTGTCTTTCTTCTCACATCTACAGAGGATCTGCCTCAGTGACTGTGCTTTTCGGGTGAATTAACATCATCCAGCTATCCTAGAGTGGTTTGGCAGGACAATTTAATACTAGGAAACTTCTCCCTGACTTCCTCCCACCCGTGCCCGGCTCCCCTCCTGTTAAAGCTCCGGTTCATCCATGACATCGAGATTCCAGTGTCCATGAATTCGTGTAGCGGAGTCGCCTCCCACCGCGATTTTGTGGACATGAGACCGACAAAGATTGTCGATTGCATGACTAACCAGGATGTCAATGAATCTAGAAAAATCACTAAAATGGTTGACGGTACAAGAAAAAGCCCGGTCTCAGTAATTTTCACCTTCAGTGCTGCCAAGTTGCCAGAGAGGGTTCATGTAGGACACGAATGTCTGCTTTACGGTCACCATGGCAACGCTTGTCGTTCTTCTCACGCTTTCTGCGGTAGATGTGCTAAAGAGGGTCATATAGTAGGACAGTGCACGTCTTTGGTAGAGAAGTGCCGTAACTGTGAGGGTGCTCACTCCACTTTCTCAAGCGACTGCCCCGCGTGGAAAGTGGAAAAAGAGGTCTGCACAGTTAAGGCTGCTAAGGAAATCTCTTACTATCAGGCGAGGATACAAAGGTCTCATACTCGTACGCCTCAGCGTTCAGCCCAAGATGTGCACTGTAGCCATCCAGACTGATCCGCTGCCCGCCGCATCTACCACCACAGCCTTGCCCTCAACCTCTGCCTCTCCCATTTCTAAATCTATATCTACTACTACCAAAGCCTATCCTCCTATCACTTCCTCTGCTCCATATCTGTCTGCTGTTTCTACTACTCCCAGTAAGAATGTAAAGAACGACAAGTCTAATAAATTAAACTTCACAATACTTGAACGCCAGCGCCCTTCTCATGTCGTCGCTGCTCCCGCGTCCTCGAGGAGGGATTCTCACGCTCGCTTACTCGCTCCGGGGAGTTGCCAATTTATGATTCTATGGACGTCACCACTGGCAAGGGCCGTGAGAGGTACCCCGGCAGCGCCTCAGAGCGCAAAAGGACTAAGAGACACAGCCACCACTGCAATTCTTAAGCCATACAAGGTGGAACTGTAGAAGTATTTGCAATAAAGAGCAATATTTGTCACTTAGTGAACATACACAACCCATCCGTTATTTGTCTACAGGAGATGAGAATGCAGGATCAGCCTGATCCTGCAATACTAAAACACTATCATCCGTATATAAGATATGAGGGACAAGGCGTTGCCATATACATACACAAAACACTGACAGACAGAAATGATGTCGAATACACCTCTGGAAGCTGTCGCGTACAGGGTGAGATTCAGTGACAAATATCTGGCTGGCTATCTGTTCCCTCTAGTTACCTCCCAGTACCCCCATTGTTGATGATGACCTTACATCATTGTTAAGCCGAATGAACTTCCGAGCAACAGGCTAGTTCTGAGCAACTTCATTGCCCATTATCAGCAATGGGGAAGTGAAAGGTCAAATGTACGTGGGGAGCAGATAGTTAACATACCAATACCTCTGTTTTCTGAACGATGAAGTGCGACTCGTGTAGATGATAGGACTGGTAATGTGTCTGCCATCCATCTGTCATAAAAATACTCCCTGACTTCTGGGAATTCATCTCCCACGGAAGTGACCATCTGCCTATATGCATCTCTTATGTACGTGACATCCTGCCCAACCCCCCACCTTCCTAAGTTTAACTTCAATAGAGCAGACTGGGAAGCCTTCCGTAGGGTTGCCGAAGTGGATATATCTAGCAAGGACATTGACACTATGGTCAGCAACGCATCACAATCCATATTATTCGCTGATGAGGCTTGTATTCCGAAGACTTCTACAGTTCACACAAAGCATGGAGTTTCATAGTAGACAACGGATTACCGACAAGCACTTCGTGAGTGCAACAGATGGTACAGGCAATTCAGTCCCATAAAAGTGTCCAAAGTAGTAGTCAAAAATTGATGAATAAGTGTCTTGAAACCTCCCTCTTGAAGGAATTCAAGTCATAGAAAGATGGAAATACAGAAGCAGACAGGGAGTTCCAGAGTTTGCCAGAGAAAAGCATGATTGACTGAGAATACTGGTTAACTCTTGCATTAGAGAGGTGGACAGAATAGGGGTGAGAGAAAGAAGAAAGTCTTGTGCAGCGAGGCTGCGGGAGGAGGGGAGGCATGCAGTTAGCAAGATCAGAAGAGCAGTTAGCATGAAAATAGCGGTAGAAGACAGCTAGAGATGCAACACTGCGGTGATAAGAAAGAGGCTGAAGACAGTCAGTTAGAGGAAATGAGTTGATGAGATGAAAAGCTTTTGATTCCACCTTGTCTAGAAGAGCGGTATGAATGGAATCCCCCAGACATGTGAAGCATACTCTATACATGGATAGATAAGGCCCTTGTACAGAGTTAGCAACTGGAGGGGGTTAAGAAAAACTGGCGGAGACGTCTCAGAACACCTAACTTCATAGAAGCTGTTTTAGCTAGAGATGAGATGTAAAGTTTCCAATTCAGATTATAAGTAAAGGACAGACCTAGGATGTTCAGTGTAGAAGAGGGGGATAGTTGAGTGTCACTGAAGAAGAGTGGATAGTTGTCTGGAAGGTTGTGTCGAGTTGATAGATGGAGGAATTGAGTTCTTGAGGCTTTGAACAATACCAAGTTTGCTTTGTCCCAATCAGAAATTTTAGAAAGATCAGAAGTCAGGCGTTGTGTGGCTTCCCTGCATGAAATGTTTACCTCCTGAAGTGTTGGACGTCTATGAAAAGATGTGGAAAAGTGCAGGGTGATACCATCAGCATAGGAGTGGATAGGACAAGAAATTTGGTTTAGAAGTTTATTGATGAATAATAAGAAGAGAGTGGGTGATGGGACAGAATCCTAAGGAACACCACTGTTAATAGATTTAGGAGAAGAACAGTGACCGTCTACCACAGCAGCAATAGAGCGGTCAGAAAGGAAACTTGAGATGAAGTTATAGAGAGAAGAAAAGAAGCCGTATGAGAGTAATTTGGAGGTCAAAGTTTTGTGCCAGACTATCAAAAGCTTTTGATATATCCAAGGCAACTGCAAAAGTTTCACCAAAATCTCTAAAAGAGGATGACCAAGACTCGGTAAGGAAAGCCAGAAGATCACCAGTAGAGCGGCCTTGACAGAACCCATAGAGATAGATGTGATAGCAGTGGTGCCATCTGGTTGGAATAAAGGAGGGAAAGAAGAAGAAGCAAAGTTATTGGAGATATGTTTGGCTAGATGCCAGAAGTCACGAGGGGAGTTGGATCTTGAAAGATTTTGACACTTTCTATTAATGAAGGAGTTTTTGGCTAGTTGGAGAACAGACTTGGGATGGTTCTGGGCAAAAATATAAAGTGCATGAGATTCTGGTGATGGAAGGCTTAAGTACCTTTTGTGGGCCACCTCTCTATCATGTATAGCACGAGAACAAGATGTGTTAAACCAAAGTTTGGAAGGTTTAAGTCGAGAAAAAAGTGAGGAATGTATGCCTCCATGCCAGACACTATCACCTCTGTTATCCACTCGGCGCAGAAAGACGGATCTCTGACAAGGAAGGAATAATCATTTCAAGGAAAATCAGCAAAATACCTCCTCAGTTCCCCTGACTAACAGAGCAAAACGCCAGAGGCATCTTCGCTTAGGGAGATCCTGAGGAGGGATTGGAGTGATAGGACAAGATTGTGATCGGATGAGCCCAACGGAAAAAAGAGTGTGACAGCATAAGCGGAAGGTTTAGAGTCTGGAAAAGGTCAAGAGTGTTGGGCGTATCTCCAAGACGGTAAGACTTTAACAAGTTCGTCAGGCAAGACTTTCCCTTCGTGACACCATACTGTGACTGATTTATCAAGTTATGTTTATCTAGATGTTCCCTAATGTTCTTCGCTATTACTGGCTCCATTATTTTACCTAAAACATAAATTAAGTTGACAGATCTATAAAATTTGAAGTTTTGTCTCCTTTCTTAAAGATGGGTACTACATTTGCCTGCCTCCTTATTACCGGTACCTCACCTGACTCAAGTGATTTCCTAAAGACAGGCACAAATGATTCACTAATGACCTCTTTGCATTCCTTAAGACAGAAAATATTTATTAATGGCGTATAAGTCCTTAATTCACTCTCACTTAGACTCACCGGTGTATGGGTCTGCATCAGAAGTAATAATGAGGGGATTGGATGTGTTTCAGAATGAATGTGTACGAATGTGTCCCTGTGCTGCACTCACGTGGCGCGGATGGAGGTAGATGCCAACATACCACCGTTGCACATACGACGCAACGTCCTCCTTCTAGCCCATGGGATGAAAACAGTCCGGAAAGCTCTCCTCCGTAAGGCAGCAAGCAAGATAATATGGCAGCACCACCACCTCCACACTGTGATCCGCCTTCCAGTCACTACCACGCTCGCTCTACCAACGGGCGGGCATCCGCCTGGATGATATGGACCAGCTCGTGTAATCCACTCTTCACCCATGGAAGGAACCTACCATCACTTTCACCATTAACTGGTTACCGGGGAAAAAGGCTGTCGTTACTGAGCTCCACCAACACTTCTGCGTTCTCGTCGCTGGCCTCCCTCCATCCCTACATCTATACACTGACGGCTCCAAGATGGATGAATGTGTGGGTGCAAGTGTGTGGTCGTGTGAGTGTCCCCTCAGGTTCCGACTGCCTTGCCTTACATCGGTGTTCTCTGCTGAATTTTTTTGCTATTGATAAGACCATAGGTTATGCATTAAATTCACCTCATCATTCAATTATATATTTTTGGGGGCTCTCTGTCAGCCCTTCAGGCAACAGAGTCTGGCCACACCAGGGTTGGCTTAAAAAAAAAAAAAAAAAAAAACACCCCCCCCCCAAAAAAAACAGCTCAAGAGGTTTATTTATTTATTTATTTTACATTTTACTTATCGAAAATTAATTCCATATTGTATTGATAATTAATATCTATATGTCTACAGTCACCAGAAGTAAACTTGTTGCCCACCCACCTGATCTTACCCACCTGGTCCATGCCCTGTCCCTTCCAGTGCTCAGAGTTTCTCTTCCTCCTCCTCATTCCCCTTCCTCTTCCTCATTCCCCATCCTCCTTTTCATTCACCACCCTCCTCCTCCTCCTCCTCTCTCTCTCTCTCTCTCTCTCTCTCTCTCTCTCTCTCTCTCTCTCTCTCTCTCTCTCTCTCTCTCTCTTCTTCTTCTTCTTCTTCTTCTTCTTCTTCTTCTTCTTCTTCTTCTTCTTCTTCTTCTTCTTCCTTCTTCTCCATCTCCTCCTCCTCCTCTATATGAAAATGCGACTCTGTTTCTCTTTCCACAGTTCCCTGCTGCTCATTGTTAATTTCTAAACATTTAAGGAAATAATTTATTTCTGTGTTTTGTGACAATATAGAAATATTACTATTATTATGTTAATCTTGTTTTGTGAAGCTTTACTACTTGAAGCGATAAACTGACGATGGCAGTAATTGTGCGTGAAAGTGTTAGGACATTGACGAAAGAATTGGTGATGGTGGTGGTGGTGGTGGAAGCGAAGAAGAGCTTAGCTAATTATTTCACACCATTCCCTCATCCGCCCACTGGTTGGGGGAGTGTGTGTGTGTGTTTGTGGGTGGGTGGTTGTGTCACCTGACTACAATCCTGAAGAGATACGAGTATATGTGTGTGTGTGTGTGTGTGTGTGTGTGTGTGTGTGTGTGTGTGTGACCTGACAATAACCTTCAGTAGATGGGAGGGGTTTGGTGAGGTCAGAGAACCGGTGCGGAGAGGTCAGATCAGCTGAGGGTTCGTGCTTCATTTTTGTTCTGCATTCATCTCTTCCTCCTCACTTCTCCGTCCTCCTCCTCCTCACTTCACTTCGTCCTCCTCCTCCTCACTTCTTTTCGTCATCCTCCTTCTCCTCCTCCTCACTCCTCATCCTCCACACTGAAAATACGAATGTGATTTTTCCCACAATATCCTGCTGCTCATTGTTAAAATCTAAGGAGAATGTTTTTTTTCTTTTTTTACTAAGAAACATATACTTCTTCCTCTAATATTAGTGTATAGGTGGTGACCAAAGAAAATACGGTGGTAATGCTGCTGCGTTATATTAATGAAATAAACTGTATAATATGACAAATATGTGGAGCTGCACGCGTGTCTCATGTCCGCCACCGAGTCCAGGCGGACACGAACTACGTATGTCCGCCAGTATGGCCGGGCGGACACTAACTGGATGTAGGGGTGGTTGCTGGCCGGGTCAGGTCACGGCCAGGGTTGGCGTCCGTAGACAAAACGGTGTGAGGCTTGCCCTCACACCAAGTGGTTGACCGAGGCAGGTGTCAGGTTCCAGGGGACCGGAGAATGGAATGCGGGCGGCGAGCGAAGCGTCTCGCCACATTTTCGCGTGTTGTGAACTTTTACAACTTGAAGCAATAAACTGACAATGATAGTACTAATGTTTGCAAATGTTCTGACAAATACGATACAAATGCTGGTGGAGGTAGTGGTAATGGAAGTAACGAGGGGACTAAGTAAATATTTCATACCTTCCTTTCTCTCTCTCTCTCTCTCTCTCTCTCTCTCTCTCTCTCTCTCTCTCTCTCTCTCTCTCTCTCTCTCTCTCTCTCTCTTGCCCAGAAAGCATTGCTTTATATAAGCTAGCTCAACCTCTCACTCATTTGCTCAAGAAAAATGTTGCAATCATTTAGTATGAAAAGGAGGAAGATACCTTTGATCTTCTCAAAACCGTTTTGTGTCAAGCACCAGTTCTTGCTTTTCTAAATTTAGAGAAAGATTTCACCTTATACACTAAAGCTTCTGGCTTTGGAATCGGTGCTGTTCTCATGCAGAAAGATTCACTTGGTAAACATCGTGTATTAGCTTACGCTAGCAGACTTCTCAACAAGGCAGAGCAAAATTATGACGTCATAAAACTTGAAAGTCTCGCCGTGATCTGAGAGTTACGTCATTTCCGTGAACTTATCTTAGGCTGTAAGATTCATGTCCACAAATTAACAGGTCAATCTGCTCGCTGGCATCGCACGATTCAAGAATTTAATCCTACAATTTCTTATATTACTGGTGAGCCAAACTCAGTGGCAGATGCACTATCACGCAATGTTGCTACTATCTCCGTCATGACAGAAAATCCTGTCATGCCAACCATCGATGAAATAAGAAACAACGTTCAGGCGCCTTCTGTTCTACTGTTGCTTATTACCTCAAATATGGTGATGAGACAAATCTTCATAAGTTGCAAGTAAGTGTTGATACGTTTTTCATGCAAGACGATCTCTTATATAAGTCGAGTGATATCTCTACTGACGTTTCTAGTGACCGTTTATCTCAGCTCGTGATCCTCAGTCACTAGTGAGTGTCATACTTCACCACGTTCACGACTCAACCCACGCAGAACATCCAAGTCGGGACAGATGCCTTGTACAAGCAAAATGATCATATTTCTGGCCGACTATGAGGAAAGATATCTTTCAACATTGTGCGCTCTGTCCTCTGTCAATAATGACAGTCCATCGCTTCCATACCCTCCCATCGCTTCCGCTCCTTAGGATTCAGTCTCTGTTGATCTGCTCAAACTTCCTCTTACAGAGAACGGTTATCAGTACCTTCTAGTTTGTGTGGATAGTTTCACTCATTTCACTATTCTTGTTGTTCTCAAGGACAAAACTGCTACTTCTGGTGGTTGCACGATAATCGACAACATAGTTTGTCCTTATAATATCCTCGTGTCATCTTATCTGACAATGGCGCTGAATTCAATAACTGTCTTACAGGAAATTTTTAAAGAATTTCATATCAAGAAATGTAACATTTCTCACTCATCCAGTTCAAAAGGAAAGGTAGAGCGTTGTAATAAACGTATCCTTGACGTTCTGCGTTACATAACAGAAACAAAGCACTCCTGGGACGAATGGCTTCCTCAGATAGCCTGCTCTATCAACTCAGCAATCCACTCCACCATCAACGAGTCTCCATATTTCGTGCTGTTTGGTACTAACAAGCGTCTTCCATATGAATTTCTCCACAGCGTGCCGCGTCCTGTCTACAACATGGATGACTATGCCAAACGTCGTCTCCGCTATTTTCAGCTGACTCATAAGCTCATTCACGATCGCCTCACTGCTTCCCAAGCTGAGATGCTGCGGAAACAACATCGTAAAGCGACAGATTCTTCCATTGAAGTCTGCGATATAGTCTTCGCCAGAGTTCACGATCGTAACTCTAAATTAGATCCATTGTTCTTTGGGCCACACCATGTAATCGAATCTCTCCATGACCACAAATTAAAAATTCTAGATCTCAAAACCTTAGGGGAACAGATCGTCCATGTCGATCATTTGAAGCATGTGAACAAGGGATTCGATGATTAGTGTGCACATCAGGTATCATTAAGTTCGGATTTAACAGATCTTTCAAGCGATTCAAGCTTTTTTTTTTTTTTTTTTTTTATGTAGGAAGGATACTGGCCAAGGGCAACAAAAATCTAATAAAAAAAAATGCCCACTGAAATGCCAGTCCCTAAAAGGG
>NC_087163.1:17872084-17897084 GCF_035594125.1 Scylla paramamosain
ATTAACAGTGGTGTTCCTTAGGGTTTTGTCCTGTCACCCATTCTCTTCTTATTATTTTTAATAATCTTCTAAATCAAATTTCTTGTCCTATCCAATCCTACGCTGATGATACCACGCTGCACTTTTCCATGCCTTTTTGTAGACGTCCAACTCTTCAGGAAGTAAACAGTTTTGGCAGGGAGGCCACATAATGCCTGACTTCTGAGCTCTCTAAAATTTCTGATTGGGGCAGAACAAACTTAGTATTGTTCACTGCCTCAAAAACTCAATTCTTTCATCTATCAACTTGACACAAGCTTCCAGATAATTATCCTGTAATTTTTGACGACCAGCACCTCAGTGGGCCTTTTTTTTTAATTATATTTGTGTTGCTCTTGGCCGGTGTCCCTCCTATATGAAAAGAAAAAAAAAAACACTTTTTTTAGATTACTTTTTAATTGCTTATTTAAACTAATTTACATATAGATGTGAAGAATAAAGAAAAAAAAAAAAAAAAACAAGAAAACCCAAATAAACCTAGTGAGTTTAGTAAAAAAAAAGGGATTTTTCCAACCCTGGGCCACACGGATAGAAATTAAATCCGCGGCAAAATCATTATTAAGATAAATTCTTGTAAATATTTTCACTGACTTAGGTGTCTGGACATTCCAGTATACGTGGGGATGAACATGCTGGCTCAGACTGCTGCAGAGCCCTAGGGAGTGTGGAAACTTTCGTTGGGATCTGCAGTCATGTCTCCATGTCTCTCAGTTGTTAAATCATCAGTAAAACTCCTGTGGCAGAGTTATTATGACAACCTTCACTTACACACCATCAAACCCATGTTGGGAAAGTGGGCTTCCTCCAATCCTCAGGATGGGCTGCACTCTCCCTGCTCCCTTTCATAGCCAATGCCTTTCCGCCACAATGTACCACCTGTAACATTACCCTCTCATCCTGCTTCAATGTGTGCGTTATTGTGATGAGAGGCAGCCTTTGTCAGGTTACTGCCGGGGCTGCGGCCTCCCGCTAACGCAGACCACTCGTTTGGGTGATGAGTATCCGGATGTGGTCGACAGACTGATGATTTCCCTGACTGAGACCAATTTAATCAGAAAGCTATGATTTACATGTATATATATCATGTCACAAAAATGTAATGTATTATACTGCCATGTCGACCTCCCCCACCCGGGTAGGTCAGGTAGACCTTCCAGAACACACCTACAGGCTCCATGTCTTGAGGCGAAGATACATGTGTCGGGGTAGGGCGGCAGCACTTATTACAGGGATTCAGGGTGGAACGAGGAATTACCATGCTATTTTCCTACTGTCTGGCTGTTCACACACTCAGGGGAAGGGTGCAGGCAAACACTAGAATCTTTTATTGCCTTATATTGACTGAAATTAAACATGTGTAAGTTCAAGGTCACGGGTCAGGACAGGGCACAAGGGGTAGGATGGACGTCCTACCTTTACCTTTACATCACAGGCCACAGGCTACCACCACAGTCACTGTCGCTTACCACAGTCAGTGTCTCTTAGCACGGGTGTACACGGGAGTCACACATGCGTAGATAATGCACAAAATCGAAGCAAAAAGCGAAGCAAGGCGCCTGAGGCAGCTAGACATCACAGCGTCCCCTCTGTCTCTGCTCCCTACACCCAGCCTGCTAGATTTAAATAGTGAAAACAAACATTTCCTTGCCCTCATAACAATACACTATATGTAAAAACTGATACAATATGTAAATAAAAGTATGAAAGTGTGTATGAATTGTGTAATATGTGATCTAACTATAAGTGTCTTCTCCATTTATGCATATACAATATGTAGTGATGCTGCGTAGCATCTCTGCCAGTGTGTTTTTGAGTTCCCCGCCCTTTTTTTTTTTTTCTGCCATGACAAAGGACAAAAGATCTGTGATAAGAATAGGAACCCTGTGTGAATGAAGCATGTGTATAGGGATGAATGTATATTGTACTGTATATGTCTAAAATAAATGAATAACAATAAATACATAAATTAATAAAAATTGCAAAAGGATAAAATACAACTAAAAGTAAAATAAGATAAAATAAATAAATATCACAAAAAATGGCCATCACCCATGCTAGGGTGATGGCAGAGAGCAGCAGTAAGACTAAAAACTTCTAGTCTTAATCCACCTTGCAATGGAACCGAGGACACCGTCATAAGCTCACTGACTCAATGAATCACGAGTTTTGCATGCTTGCCATACGCAAATTCATTACACGAAAAGGGCTGCCATCTGTAATTTATTCAGATAATGCTAAGACATTTCTTGCTTGCCGTGGGCAGATACAGAAGGCTTAGGCCAGTGTCACACTGTGCATCGCCTTTCTCCTTTACTTGCTCCTTACTCCCTGCTCAACCCACTTGTAACCTTATTTGATGTGAATTTATTCATTTAGTGTGTGTGCAAGAGAGGCCAGCACTTTAGGAAAAGTAAATTTTCCTCTGGAGATATTGCCCTCCTAATCTGTGTTTTGCCTGGAGATGTGAGGCTTCAGAACTTGCAACAGTTCATCAAAAGAAGGTCATTCGGTAATACTTAGGGAACATTTCATCATATTTCCTTATATTCTCATAGAACTCAGTGAAACTCAGTTTCACGCAGTGAAACTTTTCATTACTGTAGCTTCCCTTTCAGCTTGAAAAGGATGACCCCAATGTCTGCATTGTCTGCCTAGAGTGCACAAACAACCTTAAGCTTAGATAACATGACTGTCCACAGTGGATGCTAGAGACAAACTGTGCACAGTATGGGGCTTGGCCGGACAGGCACGGTACTGGTCATGCGGCGCCACCGTGTTGCTGCGCCACGTGGCTGTGCTATGTGATGGCGTTGCCCAGTGAGACACTGGCCTTATGGTTATGTCTCCTCATTGAAAGTTTATAGTCCTTCGTTCTCCATGGTGGGGAGGGTGGTGGGAGCGTCAGTAGTAGGAAAAATGCCACCAGGGTCCCTTATCTTAAAATGGCAAGCAATGGGGGTCCCCCATTTCATGGGGACCCCCATGGCTTGCCATTTTACGATAGGCGACCTAGTGTCATTTTTTCGGGGAACCTCAGTGGCAAGCCATTTCAGGATGGTGACCCTGGCGGTAAATTAACGTCAGGCTGGGGATGGATCATTCACGGCGACGTCACCAGGGGCCATTTTACAGGGGAGCGACGATGACGGCGGCACTGACTAGGAGAGGCGAGGGCATGCGTCCTTATTACAGGGACTGCCATGTGTAAGCCTGGTCGCTTCTTATAGCTTCTCTTATTTCTTATGTTCTCCTTATGTTATCTTTCGGCGGCTATGAAATGACTAAATGCTGGGTGGGAAGTAATGGTAAGGAGGGCGGGGGGGTGGGGCAGAACCTGAACGCATCAGGCGAGGCAGGCGGTGGGGGTCGCTGGCGGCTTTGCCACTGGGGTCGCCCATCCTAAAATGGGTTGCCACGGAGGTCCCCATCGCTCGCGTGGGTCCTGGGCGGTCAGGGTGGTTGAGTCTTGCCATCACGTGTTCCCTCCGACATCTCAGTACATTCCAAAATCTCCCACCGCTCGATGGTCAAGGTCAGCGGAAGGAAAGGGGGAGAGGACTGAATGCATCAGGAAAAAGGGTAGCGACGCCGCCAGGGACCATGCGATCTTTGTTTTGGGTGGGAACGGAAAGTTAGCGCATGGCGGCCGCCACACGGCTGCCATGAGTTAGTCTCACGCGCGGGTACTGGGCGGCCAGGGTGGTCGAGTCTTGCCGTCACATGTTCCCTCCAACATCTCGGTACATTCCAATGTCTCCCACCACTCGATAGTCAAGGTCGGCCACGCTGTACCGTTATAACCTCCAGCCTGTCAACATATATATGACATGAAAAGGTGAAGCTTAAAGTCAGTCTGTTAGTTGACAGGGCATAAAAAAACATGTCGTTCAGAGATAGTGACGATATATATAAGTATACCTATCTTCTCTTGTTGGCGGCAGGTCATTTCCCAAAAACACAACTACAGAATTTGAAAACAGAATCTTACTCACTTATTTAGACACCGGTAGGGATTATAAAGTCGGCCTGTGTAATATCTTATTCCCTAAATATTTCTACTGCATTATGAAAGGGGATCCAAATTCCAGTATATCGTTTTATGGTCGGGTTAAGCAGTCCGAGTTTGATGTTTATGAATGTAACATGTATACCTATCTACTGGAAAGGAATATCATCTCCAATTTTACTGATAAGAACATACCAGCCATATATAGGCGATCAATGGACAGATAGTGAGAGAACTTCAAACAATTTTGAAGGAGTCCTTTAAGATATATATCCCATACTCGGAAGTTATCTATTACGACCGCATCTTGGAGAGAGTTGTAGTTATCAATGCGATTGTGCCTCCTAATGACGATCGTATTTACAGTCATATACACCGTCTACTTTCAAAGACCTGGCGACGTCATTTCATCTTCCTGTGCGAGCGAATCTTCCCCCTCGACACCCATAAAATTATTCGCTCAATATGTACCGCGAGCTGACGCGGGGACGGATTATATGTACATTTATACCGACATCTTTTTTCCCATGTGATTTGGTAACCAACTAGTTAGTATATTAGACGTCATACCACTCCCTGGCGACAGCACTAGTAAAGGTTCGAATTCAATTACGTATAAACCACTTTCCACATCAACTATACAGAGTCTGGCCATCAAAATTACCAATCAAATAGGCAAACCTATTTAGTTTGAAGATGGGAAAAACAGTGTTATTTGTGTGTTACATATAAGACACATTAACTTTTGCATCTCGGATGTAAAGTTTTGAAGAGAATCGATCAAGGCAGGATAAGGTAGGGACAGAGATAATGAACCAGGCAGGTGTTGCCTACTTCCATTGTTGATAATGTTATAGAAAAAAAAGAAAAAATGGGTGTTCACTGTGGGACAGCAGAGACACGGCTTTTCTGTGAAGTGTGTGGGAGATGGCACACTAAACCACCCTGCCCCTCATGTGTGGAAGACCAGTGTGATTTATACGAGCAGTGTGGTGTTCTGTTTCCACATCCTCCACCAGAACACACCTGCGAAGTTGGAGATCCTGATTCTTCTGGTAAGCATTATTACTTATTTTGGTGAGAATGTATAATAATAAAGATGAAATCACTGTCAATCTTTACAAATTTGAGCGTTGAGTACATCTTCCTGTACAGGTTCACACTCGATTGAGCAGAGCGGTGACGTCACACATGTCGGCAAGCATCACAAACCAACATCCCATGCGGAGGTGGGGGAAGAGGTGAGGAAAAAAAAAAAATCTACTACAAATAATAAATCAATAAATGCGGCACCACTGCCACTACTACTAGCTACTATTAATATTTCTTTTTTTAAGACTCGCCACAGCTGGGGCCAAGTGGATTATCGGAGAATGTATTAAATTCTTCCGAGACTTCAAGTCCCTCGCTACCTACACAAGGTAAATATCAATTTAATGATAATAATAATAATAATGATAATAATAATAATAATAAACTGTCGCTGCTACTTCTATTTTTTTTTCCCAGACACGCCACAAGCGGAAGCAGACCACGATGAGCGTGGGGCACCGGAAGAACCGCGCTTAATTGAATCAAGGGTAAATTTTATGAGGAGCTTCGCCAGACATCAATATGACATATCTGAACATCTAAGCAGAGATCCACTCTATCTACTTACCGAATACAGGGAGTTCTTTATACGGGAAATTAGATCATATTTCACGTTGCATGGTTCGCCATTCCCCCCCACCCTGAAAATATTTTCACACATTTCTCTGTTACTAGTTAAATTCTCTACCTTAGGCGAGGATGAACATTGAATCTTTCATATTGCTTTTAGAGCACATCTGATGTGTCTGACCTTGTTGATTTATGGTTCCATCAGCTGAATAAGGTTGGAAAGCCTTACCAGCGAGACTGAAGGATCTGGTTTTATCATTTCAAGAGTAGAGAATTTTTTCATCACCTATTGCTTGCATGTCGCATGCAGTGGCATAGGAGATTATGTTGCATATCCTAGAGGCGTGTGAGGTGGGAATTAAATTTTCAATCCTGATGACTGACATTCGTCCTGTGTTATTCAGTGTTTGGCGGCATTCAGACTTCACGCCCGAGGTGTACCTTGGAAAAGAATTCCAAAAATATTACAGAGAAGGCATGGCGGAGAGAAATACGTCACGCGCGGAAAAGTAGAGAGTCCTGTGATTTGGGAGAACTTGAGTCAGAAAGGTTAAATCGCCTGTCTCTGGATGTTTATACACTGACCAAAAGCGGTGAGATGTACTATTTAACATCATCAAGAAAAGGCTAAGGCAAATATAAAACTGTAATCCCACTCCTTTTACTAGGCAGGAGACATATAACTCTCATTAAAGACGTGGAGAAGCTGCACCAGAAATTGACGAGAAGCCCTCCCACCCTAGAGGGTCATCAGTTTTGCAAAATATGTTTCAGCTCTGTTCCCAAGTCTGTCAATTTGAGCAATCACGAATGTCATTGCGACTTCACTCAAACTCTTCTCTTTCCAAGTGATACCGAAAAAGTAAAATTCAAAAATTTTGCGCACACCTATCAGCCTGCCTACTAAGCATTTTTTTTTATTTTGAAACTGATAAAACCTAAGGAGAATAGGAGTGTAATAGCTGAACATGAGCCAATTGGTTACTCGTATCTCATCATCAATAGGCATGGAGATGTGGAAAAGAGAAGTTATTTCGGAGAAGATCCCATGAATAATATCATTGATAACCTATCCGAAGCTTGGCGAATCATCAATTAAAGTGTAGTTAGCTATCTAATTAGCATGTCTGCGGAGGATGAAGTCCACTTCAAATGTCAGCGCCACTGTAAGCTCTGGTGCCAACCCTTTAATGTGAAAAACTCCCCTCATAAACATCACGACCACTCATTACCGCAAAATAATTACAAGGGGGCATTGTGCGCGCGATGCAACCTCCAGTGTCGTGACATGAGGAAATATCTCATCTCTCTGGCCCATAATATGAGCTTTGACGTTTCCTTAATCATAAAAGACCTTCAGTTGCCAGAGTCGCATGTGGACATCCTTGCCAAGTCAGAATCGCATTTATTGAAAGTAAGAATTAAGGAATTGCAGTTTCAAGACACGCTTTCCATTATGAACGCCAGCCTCGGTCATCTCGCTCAGAGTCATGTACAGGCGGGCTACGACATGCGTTACGCCCAGTAGATGGTGAATTACCTCCCGGAGGATGTAAGACGTGTAACTTGTGCTCAAAAACAGTTTCTTTGTTATGAGTACATCACCGACCTTGGCCACTTAGAAGAATGGCAATTGCCGCTTCGCAAAGCATTTTATGACACGCTGAAGGAGAAGTCTCTGTCACCTGGATTATATGAACACCCTCAAAGCATGTAGAGTATGGCGTCCTGTCGCACTTTAGGCGATTACATAAGACTGTATTGTGAGATTGATGTGGGGTTATTAGCCAACACATATCTCAAATATAGATCATAACTGCATAAGTTTTATGGACTGGACGTGGCACATTACGTGTCACTGTCTTGTTATGCTTATGACGCTTTTTTAAAGTCGACAGGCGTTCAACTTGGCCCACCTTATAACCCTAACATATATCACGAGGAGGCTTTGTAACTTGCGTCAGACCTCACCTGCAGTCAAATCACGAACCCGACAGCGTTCCCGGCACCTATATGTTCTATCTGGACTATAATTCATTATATGCAACCGTTATGTGTTCCTCCCTGCCAATGGGTAGCATCAAAAAATGTTCTCAGTCAGAGATAGATGATTTTTTTTTTTTTAAGTTGGCATCCAGAATCACACGACAGGTGGCGACGTCGGTTATTGGCTGCATTTGGACACCTGTTATGTTTCCCCCGACGTGGCCCGGGCCACGGACGAGTCCCCTCTGTGCCTCGCACATATGACTATTACAGAAGATGATATCTCACCGTACAGTAAAAGACTGTTAGAAGCTGAGGGTCGTAAGCTGGGGAAGAAAAATCGTAAACTCATGGCCAGTCATAAGGGACTGAAAGATTAGCTGATCAATCTGGAATTGCTGCAACTTTTACTCTCAATTGGATTGGAAATACAATGTATCCTTGCTATATATAGCTTCAGACAGGCTCCATACCTGAAACCTTTCATAGAAAGGAACGTTACTCAGCGTAAAAATGAGACGTGCGCCATTAAAAATCGCATTTGCAAACTGATGTCAAACGCAGTCTATGGCACATCCATGTTATCTGAAGTAAAGTATGGTCTCCAACAGAAATTAGTGACAAAAAGAAAGTCTTTCCTGAAGTATGTAAGAAATCCATCTTTTAAAAGGGTACACCAATTAGGCGAGGACCGAGTCATATGCGTCAACAGTAAGAATACGATTAAAATCAGGCAACCAAATTACTTGGGTTACCATATTTTAGAAGTGGCAAAGAAGTACATGTACAACTTTTGGTATCATGTCATCAAAGCTAATTATTGGGAGAGAGCTAAATTAGCTTATGAAGATACGGACAGTTTCATATTCAGTCTACACATACTTACAAACTTAAATGAGGAAATGAAACATGGACCCATGGCAAATTTTCTCGACACCAGTAACTTTGCTTCAGATCACCCATGTAATGGGGAGTGGAAGGGTCAACTAGGCTTGCTGAAATCTGAAACCGGATCCACACTCATCAAAGAGGCGATCATATTAATGCCAAAGATGTATTCGCTGCTGTTGGAAGATGACAAGCAAGTATCTCAAGGTCAAGGTATTCTAACTCACCATCAGCAAAATATATTGCATCAGCAGTATAGGGAAACACTTAATAATGTTGCATGTGGGATGGTGAAATGATATAATATCAGGAATGTGAAAGGACAAATTTGCACCACTCGCATGCAAAAGCGTACGTTGTCACATTTTGACGACAAGCGCTTTCACGTTGATGGCTATACCTCAAGGGTGTATTATCACCCCGACAATGATCAGTGGGAAAGAGATGTGGAGGATGAGGTGGATGAGGAGGTGGTGGTGGATGAGGAGGAGGAGGTGGAGGTGGATGAGGAAGAAGAAGATGAGGAGGAGGAGGAGGAGGAGGAGGCGGAGGATGGGTTAATGAGTTGACTGTGGCGTGATCAGGAGAGACTTTCCACGACATTATTCACATCATAATTAAGGGGTAGAGAAAGAGAGGATGGCGCTGCTAGCAGCTGCCCTTCATGTAATGTAAAAAACATTTGCACTGACCAAGTACGAGTAAGCTAAGGAAGAGGAGGAGGAGGATGGGTTAATGAGTGTGTTGTGATGTGATCGGGAGGGACTTTCCATGACATTATTCACATCATAATTAAGGGGTGGAGAGAGACCGCGGCTGCTAGCAGCTGCTGTTCATATAATGTAAGAACATTTGTACTGACCACGTGGGTTAAGGAGGAGGATGAGGAGGATTGTTTATGTAATGTAAGAACATTTGTATTGACCACGTGGGTTAAGGAGGATGAGGAGGATTGTTCATGTAACGTAAGAACATTTGCACTGTCCACGTGGGTTAAGGGGGGTTTGGAGGAAGAAGAGGAAATAATGTAAGAACATTTGTACTTAGGTTAAGGAGAAGGAAGAGGAGGTTGAGGAAGAGGCGTGAGTCAGGAGAGATCCACATCGTAATTAGAGGGCAGGGATGAGGATGCAGCTGGTAGGCTAGTTATGCTGTTACCTACATGGCCATGTAAATAAAGGTTAAGCAATAAATACTGTAAACATATCTTAGTGTGTTTTAGTGCCCCTCTGAACTTAACATGGACAAGACATTTAGCGAAGAGGTGCTGAATCTCTTCAGATATCCTGCTCGCATAATTATCGCAAGTTATACAAATTCCGGCAAAACACACCTCTGCAATAAAATTATAGAGAAATATCAGCATTGATTTAACATAATTATTATTTGTGGCGTCTCATCGCATTTGCTGCAGTAGAATTCCCCTTTTCAAGATAAGGTCGAAGTGCATGAGAAAATTATTGATCCCGTAATGGATGACAATCGCACACGCTTTTGATATTAAATGATAATTTCCTCATGGCTGGCTGTTCTCAAACTATAGCAGAGGCCTTTACCAAAGGGAGACATAAAAATTTGTCAGTTATAATGATAGCGTAGAATGTCTTTTTCCCCGGAAAGTATGCTAGAACGATAATTTTAAATGCCTCGCATTACATTTTTATGAAAAACAGAGATATATATCAAATCGAATGTCTTGGGAGGCAACTTTATGGAAAGGAACGCACCAAACACTTTGTGGAAATTTATAAAAGTGTGCTTAGATGACTTAGGTTATTTGTTGTGCGATTTATCCCCGAACACACCCGAAGAAATTCAACTGTGCATGAATATTGTGAATGAGCCACCCTGTGAGAAAGTCTATCTGCTATGAACGCCGTTTTGGACGAACTTTACTGGGATATAACGAATCCTGTAGCTTTAGGTGTGCAAGCACTCTACAGAGAGGGGAAGAAAAGGGATAAGAACCTAACACTCCGCTATGTGAGGGCATTTCTGCAGAGCGTCCGCACTTATATGCTTCTCAAGCCGACACTCCTAAACCGTCCGCCATTTTAACTTGCGATTTGGCAGATTTTACGAAGCTGCACAGACACAATGGCGACATTCAATACATCATGTTTTGCTTGGGCGTTTTCAGCAGGTACTTGAAAGTGGCAATGTTGACAAGTAAATCCAGTCACTGTAGCCCGCAAGCGCTGAAGAAAAAATTTTGAGTTGGAAGGTTTTACAGGCGTGTCGCGTCTTTTTACCGATCAGGGATCTGAACTTTATAATCAAGCAGTGAAAAAATATCTAACTTTGAAAGGTATTATCTTGTATTCCAATTACTTGTACGAAACAAAGCGAGTTTGGCAGAAAGGTTCATCCGAACCATAAAGGCGAAAATATATAAATATCTCTCACAGGCGCCATCAGAAATACGGCTCAACAAAGTAAACTGATAGGTGGCAGGATCAGACACATCTGGGAAGCATATTAAAATGAAAGGCTCCATCTTACTTTGTAAATGAGTAAGTAAATCAATAACGCATGAGTTATTGACGTGCATGTGGTAGACGCGGAGTGCAAACCCACGGATGAATAATTAATAAGGGTTATGGTCAAAAAGGTTCGTCCCATCACCCACATCCCCTAATAAATAATGTTCCCCATCCCCCATCCCTTCCTACCAACAAAGCAAAAAAACATAAGACCTGCGTCAGTTTGAATGAATAATTCTATCACACAAGAGGTGTAATATCGACCAATACGTGCAAATAAAGGCCTGCGATGTTACATTCGCCCCTCACTCCCCTCACAGAGGGTTCGACATGTGGATCTACCCTCCAATTAGTCGTCAAGATGAAGGTGGTCGAGGGTAAGCTGACCGACGGCGCGTTCCGCGATCGTCGCTGTTATATGCTTACGTGGTAAATGCGGTCTCCACCGAACCGTGCGGGATTGCGCAGGACCTCAAAATGATTTATCCATACGAGAATACGCATGCGCCTAAAAAGAGACTCTACTCTCTCCATTGGGCCACGGCAGACACGAGAGATGAACCAGGACGTATCATTATCCACGCGCCTCCCACAAGAAGCGTAAATCTCCCCCACCTGGTGGCCTGCATGACTCAGTATGGTTGGGGCGAGGCTGTCGAGGGTAACGAGAAGGCACGACAGGCAATTACGAAATCGAAGGATTTGCTTTATGTGGAAGGACTCAAGATGGATACAAGCATGAACCGACATCAACACTTTCAGAATTGCCTGAAAAAAGATTGCCCTCCTAGCTATGGCGAACACTGAAGTGGAGCAGATTATCTTCCCGGAAGGAATGGGGTGCAGAGGTCGCTGCCAGGATGAGTGGACGAATAATTACCTGCCCATGGTGGAAGGGCTGGCGAAGTGACTTCAATCTTTTGGAGTTGAAACTATTCTGGTGGGGAAGTCTGAATAAACTATATCATGCAAAATTTTAAAATAAATTTGATGTGTTTTTTTTTATGTAGGAAGGACACGGGCCAAGGGCAACAAAAATCCAATAAAAAAATACCCATTGAAATGCCAGTCCCATAAAAGGATCAAAGCAGTAGTCAAAAATTGATGAATAAGTGTCTTGAAACCTCCCTCTTGAAGGAATTCAAGTCATAGGAAGGTGGAAATACAGAAGCAGGCAGGAAGTTCCAGAGTTTACCAGAGAAAGGGATGAATGATTGAGAATACTGGTGAACTCTTGGGTTACAGAGGTGGACAGAATAGGGGTGAGAGAAAGAAGAAAGTCTTGTGCAGCAAGGCTGCAGGAGGAGGGGAGGCATGCAGTTAGCAAGATCAGAAGAGCAGTTAGCATGAAAATAACGGTAGAAGACAGCTAGAGATGCAACGTTGCGGCGGTGAGAGAGAGGCTGAAGACAGTCAGTTAGTGTGACAAACCGAGTATAAATGTATTCCTTGACTGGGATGGTCATTATTATTTATTTTGATCATGGCAGGAGTGGAGCATTATCTGTATTTGAGGAGTCTGGACACCGACCTCTACCCCCCATGATCAGTCCCATCGCTTTGAAAATAGAATCACTCTCCCCATCCATCTTGATCCAAATAAGGAATATGATGTAAGTCTGATAAACTGCTTTTATCTAAAACAGTTCTTGGGTCTAATGACGGGTGATTATGCTTGCAGGATTGAGATTTGGGTCATAGCCCACGTCGATGAAACACGCATGTATAAACTCCATACATAAACACCTCGAACGAGCACAGAGCTGGGCGATACTGGATATATGGTTGACGTCATTAATATCGAATTGGCCAAAGAATTAAAAAGCATTAGAAAGACTCAGTATGACCAGTATTTTGAGGGTGATAATTTTTGTAACTATAATGAAAAAAACGCAAAGGGTGGAGCGCGTCCTTCAGAATGCCCGAGAGTGCGACAACAATGGCCATTTCTGATACTTGACTGCGAAATTTGTATCCAAGATGGTTCAAATCTTGGGCTTTGATTATCATGCCAAGTATAATTTATACAGTTCATACGCCGAAAACGACTCCACCTTCATTCCCGCCCCTTTCCTGCCTCGAATTGATGGGGGAATAGATTTCGCACTATTTTACGAGGACTGTGTATCACCGACGATATATGGCGGTCAGCATGTCAACTTATTAGAAGTCATTAGCACGGAATCCACCGGCGGTAAAGATTTTCATCAGACTGCGTATAAATCGCTCAGTAAAACTATTATTGATTCGATCGTGGATCAAGTTGGCCGGCCCATTCACTTTGGGAGGGGTAAATCAATTACACTCTTACTGCATATCAGGCAGAAATAAAATGCCGGTGATTATGCTCGGCATCTTATTCGTGACGTGGCGGTCATCATGACGAGAGCGTTCACACCTCCCACTCGATCGGAATATGACTTGCTTTTTACGCAAAGGAAAGGCAGGGGGTTAGACAACATCCGGGTTTTTATTCCACCCCATTCAAGAAGAGGTGGCGGTCTATTTTCCATGTTGAGCGGCTTTGCTAAAAGAGCAATTCTCTTTCTCATGCGCACTGTGGCACCCGAAGCACTCCAAATGAGAAAGGGTTTATTATCAGAGAGGAAACGACTTTGCAAATCATTAAGAAGTAGATGCGTCGCCGCCGTGAAGGGTGTGGGCGAAAGGATAGTTCGAAGTGGACAAGTAATGAAAAAGAGGAAAGTTAGAGTCCAAAAAAAAAAAAAAAGAAAACAGCCAACCAGGCAACTTAAAAGAAAGATTTCCTATAAAGCAGATATCTTCAATATTTAGCTTAGTCGCGAAGATGACTCATTATGGGCCGGATGTACAGGGAAGAGCGACCTCCAACCTATTAAGCAATTATCTGACAGCTCTGAGTGAGAATTTCCCGCGGGTTAATCGCCTGCATACCAACGAATCGTCAGTCGCTACGAGGCGAAAGTTGGACGTATTACCCGTTAATTTAGACGTTAATGCTAATAATCATGCGGGGATTAACGACCCTTACATTGAATTTAGACTGCCAGGCATTCCAGGACAATTTTTGGATCTATCAACGCTGTCTCTAGAATTGAAAGTTAGCGTGGCGAAGGCAGATGGCTCGCCACTAGACGACGACGATCATGTCGTCTTTAGTGATGGCTTGAATAATACGATGTTTAAGTCCTGCGCCTGTTATTTTAACGAACAGCTTGTGGAGTCATCCTCTTTGTTCAACTATCACGCCTTCATTAAAATGATTACAACAATCCCTCAGGATAAAATCAGTCGTGTTGCCTTCTACCACCGCGATTATGATGAATCAAAAGGCATAATCAATAAATTTGATGAAGACTATTTCACGGGTGGGAATAAAGACGAGAAAGAAATGATAAAAGACTGTAAAACGCACGATGACTGCGCCTTTGTTTTTGGATATATCAAATCTGGACGCTTACCTACTTGACTCTGTCGATGTGAGAAATCGATTAAAATTGTCTAGCAAAACATGGATCCTTAATTCACACCAGGACACCAGCAGTTTCAAATTTAAGCTCGAGATGGCTAAGTTATAGGTTGACCACATCACGCCGCATCCGGCCACCTTAGAATCGTTAAATAACTCCTTGACTCTAAATCCAATGCAATACACTTTCAATAGGACACTCAATAAGATGTATGTGTTAGGCGCCAATCAAACGTCTTTGATTGCCGAATTACCTTTCGCGCAAATCATACCTCAAAATTTGACCATGGCAATAATTGATATGGACAGCTTGCAAGACGTAATTGATAAGAATGGTTTATATTTTCATCACGCCGATCTGTCACATATACATATCACCGTGAACGGGGCGACCATTTATAACGTTCGTAGCTCTTTCCCGCATCACGCATCAAAATGATTTTACATGACCCTTGAGTCACTAGGATTGGAGATGCGTAATTCCCTAACATTTGATGCTTTTATTAAAGGTCAGACAGTATGTTTCTTTAATTTTGTGATGCAGGATGTGTACAATGCCATCCCTCTGCATAAGTCAGGGAATTTAAGAATTAATCTGTCTTTTGCTAAGTAACGTAATCACAACTGTGTCATCATGTTTTTTTGCCAACACTAGTGGCATCATAGAAATTGATCACTATCGTCACTTCACTGCATTGTTCGCGCATTAGCCGTCATGAATGCATGTGAAATACAAGCCGGTCTAGCAGGCATCCTGGGTGATCGAGTTTATTTTTTAGGCTGTCACGACCAACGCCATGTGACAGAGCTGATAAATCTTGCCAGAAAACAGGCGAAGCCATGCATTTTCTTCCTACATACATTGAGTGGGTCGAAGACCATGGATCACTGGATTACTGTTTATCTTAATCTTCAAAGTCAGACCACAGGCGATAGCTATAACTTACATCCCAAATACAATTCCGCTATCTTACATCATTTTATGCAAACTTGTCCTTATATGAAAATTAGCACATTAAATTATCGACTTCAGTGGTTGAACTCCGTGTGTGGCATTTATTGCATGTTCTTTTGCCTTCTACTGAGTTGCCATACATTAAAACGTGCAATGTGCATTATTCATGCCACCTTAAAAAAGCATCAATATCTATATAATGACAAAAAAAAATTACTCGTATGGCTTACATAATATTTCATAAAATACCACATTGCATGCTTACGTTTTGTCTGGCTGGCAACCAAGCGAGATGTTATAACATCTGTAAAGCGGTAATAAGGTGGATGGGGAAAGGGGTGGGGTGGGGGAAAGGGGTCAATATGGTCTAATTGCTGACGGATAAGCGTCACTTCGCCATCGCCTCTCAACCCAGTCGGATGTCGAGGACTCATCTCCAAGAATGGAGCAAGCTGACAAGCATTTCATCTTGAGGACCGCGGGTAAGTACGCCATTGCCTTGCATGTCATCACGCACCTTCGCCATTGTAAATTACATTAACATTCTTTGCCAATGAATAAGAAGAGGGGGAAGGAAAAAAAAAACTTTTCCATTGTTCTCATCGTTTTTTTTTTTTTTTTTGTCTGTTACAGAACATATCTCTTTCCACTTTGATATCTATTTGGGCGATGTTGGGGGAAAGCAAAGCCGCGCCAACCATGAGGATGTCGATGTGGAGAGAATATCGGAACCTGCAAAGAAGAAATTGATCTTTAACGATGACGACATGTCACCGCTGCCAGCGACCCCACCTCCTGATGCCCCATCAGGGCAGGAGCCGCAGCAGTCACAGCAGCAGCCATAGCCACAGCGGCAGCTGCAGCAGCAGTCGCGGCCACAACCTCCGGAGTCGCTGATGCCGCCGCCCGCTGAAACACAGCCACGGCGGTCAGATGAGTCACTTGTGGGCAGCAATGAGTGCCAGGAGGTGAAGAAGTCACAGGAAAAAAAAAAAAAATATGCCCCCTAACATGCCAGAGGATGCCAGCACACCAAAACTCCCCAATGCCCCACCTGCCCCTAGTAAGAAGGTGATTCTTAGAGTCATTAAAACTACACCCGTCATTGACAGCGATGACGATGATCTCTTCGCCTTCAATTCGCAAAATGTTTTGATTGAATGAGATGTATTTGTCCTCATAAATCAATGAGTTGTATATGCCCTAATAAAAATAAAATGTCCCATCACCTCTGCATAACCTAATAATAATAATAAGTTGACCATCTGTCATAAGTATTACGTCAGCGACCTCACCCACACTGCAGGCAGTCAGCGAAAGTGAAGGTGACCGCCGCCGCTCCAGCCATCACAGACGCTTTGTCCGGGTAGAGGGATCGCAGGTAACAGAACCGCGTAGGTAGTCACGACGACCTTGACCATCGGGTGGTGGCAGGGCATTGGAAAGTATTGATCCATCCTGAGATGGTAGGGCAGAGTCAGCGGCAGCGGTAAGATCCGCCCAAGCCTCCTTGACCACCCTGGCTAGGGCGTGGCGGTCGCTTGGCAGCCCATCCTATAGCCCTCAACTTCCTGTTCCCGCCCAAAACAAAGGCCGCATGGTCCCTGGTGGCATCACTACCCACTTTCCTGATGCTTTCAGTCCTTCCCCCCTTTCCTTCCGCTGACCTTGACCATCGAATGGTGGGAGACATTGGAATGTACTGAGATGTCAGAGGGAACACGTGATGGCAAGACTCAACCACCCTGGCCGCCCAGGACCCGTGCGAGCGATGGGGACCTCCGTGGCAACCCATTTTAGGATGGCGACCCCAGTTGCAAAGCCGCCAGCGACTCCCACTACCTGCCTCGCTTGATACGTTCAGGTTCCACCCCCCCCTCCTTACCATTCAATTACTTCCCACCCAGCACGTCACTGTGAATTATCCACCCCCTACTGACGTTAATTTACCGCTAGGATTACCATCCTGAAATGGCTTGCCAGTGAGGTTCCCCAGAAAAATGACACCAGGGTCGCCTATCCTGAAATGGCAAGCTATGGGTGTCCCCATGAAATTGGGGACCCCCATGGCTTGCCATTTTAAGATTGGGGACCCTGGTGGCATTTTCCCTACTACTAGCGGCTCATGAGATCTGTCAAGTCTGTCATCAGATAAACTTTAGGTGTTAAGTATATTTCCAGAAATTAATTAAAGCAGAGGTTCTCAAACTTTTTATCTCATCGACCCTCCAATGAAGTTTCAAATTTTCTATCGACCTCCTAGGTTTTATTTTAAGGAAAAAAAATGATGGCAAAATCAATGAGTAATAGTAGTAGTAGTAGTAGTAGTAGTAGTAGTAGTAGTAGTAGTAGATTAAATATTATCATTATTATTATTAGTAGTAGTAGTAGTACTAGTAGTAGTTGACATACAGTATGATAAATAAAAAAAGTAACACAGGTGTACAAGTATATGTAACTTCATTCTCACCGCAACATGGTATACCTTTTCGTCTTCCACTGTTGACATCATTTATGTAAAGGATGTGCCTGATGGGCCTCAACAAGGGTAATGATGTTAGGTTGCAAGTTAATAAGCTTCAGTTGTAGGTTATGTTGTTTTTCCAAGTCCAGTCTGCTCCTCTCTTTTGTTAGGACTGCATTTCTATGACTGAAACCAGTTTTAACCATGTACGAACTTGGGAAAGCAAGTAAACCAATGCCCAAAGCTGAGGATATTTAGCAACTTTGTCCTCTTTGATCCATAATTCATAAAGGCCTCTTCTGAGCAAGGCACTTGCTTCCAGGTCCACAATCATAAATCAATATTTCAAATATTCCTGAGAATACTGTTGAACTTTCTTTTAGCAACAGCAGCCATTAGGTTCATTACACATAATTTTCAATGCAAGTCACAATAATCAGTTCATGGACCACACTTATGAGAACTGAGAGTGCACTGAACTAATGTATGCAAGACAGAAAGAGATGTGGGGTGGGATGGGATGAGATGGGGATACCCTCGCTCACTCAGTATGGGACAAAGACAGGAATGCATCTTGTACGGATCCCTGTACGGATAGTAGAGCAACGACAGTGAGGGGGAGGGGTTGGTTGAAGGTAGTTTTGCCAACATTGCTAAAATTTTGGAAGATTTACGGAAAAGAAATTGACCCATTTTCTGAATTTAAGAAACTGATACATGTATTTTTTTTTTATTTAATGGTGCCTGATATTCTTCAGATTTCTATAAATTATGATTGAAAATTTCAAATCGGAGACTTCAATGATCCCTTCGCTCCCAGCAGTAATTATTCACCGACCACCTGGTTATTCATTGACTCCCTTTCGACCCCATGGGTATTCTTCGATTCCTTGGATGGTTTCATTGATCCCTGGGGATCGATATCGATCACTTTGAGAGCCCCTGAACTAGAGGGTTTACTAAATGAAGCAGACACAAGTGTAAACTCGTCCCCTTATTTAAGTTGGACATGAGCCTAAGAGTGCTATTCCCTTATCTCCTCATTTTGTTACTGGCAGAAGTGCTTCTTCTCAGTATCAGCTGAACCCTAAACTTTCCTGTTTCTTTCCTAAAGATTTAAGGAATAGAAAATGTTTAGAAAACATTTTTTAGGGAAATTTTGGAATGTGTGGAGCACATAGCCATAGACTATATTACTAATTTGCCCCCAGTAATAAGAAAGGTGATGTAGTTACAGTGGCTCTTAGGTTTTTTTTTTTTTCTGGTAAGGATGGTATTCTCAAAAGTGTGAATGTTAAGACTTCCAGAGGAGTACTAAACAGGGCAGTTGAAAAATTTTATAACTTAAAAATATCTAGCAGTGAGCCTACTCAAGCTAATGCAAATGTTACACTTGTCCAGGAATCTTCAAATACTGGTCCACTTCCTGAGACTTCTGTTGAGACTCGTACTCATTCTGGAAGATCAGTTAAGGTACCTAGAAAACTCAATTTGTAATTTGTTTTTGTAATTTAAAGTTCCTTAGAATGTGAGACAAAAAAAAAAAAAAATTAGATATGTGCTAGGTATGAAGGAGGAGGAGGCAGTAGGCACCTGCCGAAACGATAATTACTCCCAGTGAGGTCTAAAGCACTGGATCAGGGGGTGCTGTGAACTTATCATTAAACCCAGCTGTGACCTCACTTAACGTTTCCCTTTGTGTCTCACAACACAAGGGGGTAGTCACAGCCTGCCCTCTAAAGACAACTCTCTTCCTCCACACAAAACTACAAGCACCTAATTACACACACACACTTCACTCAAAAATTTGAAATTATCATGGCGACTCCTACACCAGCCTCGGAATTCCTATCTGGGGAGGGGACCACAAATGTCCCCAGCTCAGACTGCCCTTCTGATAACAACCCTAAGTGTCTTGACACCCTCCTCAACTTTTTCATCATCAACTTCTGTAACATTCGCGGTCTCAGATCTAACTTTCAATCTGTAGAACACCACCTCTCCTCTTTTAAACCTCATCTTCTATTTCTCACTGAACCTCAGGTGTCTGAGGCAACTTACAGTAACCCCTTTTCTGTTCCCTCCTACTTTCTCTATCCTCATTTTCAATCCAAAGCTGGATGTTGCATTTATGTGTGCAAAGACTTAACCTGCTCTCATGCCCACGCTCTTGAATCTTCCGAGTTTTCCACCATCTGGCTACGACTACAGAGTCACTCTCAAATTAAATTTATCTGTGCTGTATACCTTTCACCTAACTCCTATGACTATGAGAAATTCTTTGACCACTTAACTTCCAAAGTGAACACATTCTGGCTCTCTTCCCTTTTGCAGAGATCTCCATTCTTGGAGACTTCAATGTTCACCACCAGCTTTGGCTGTCCTCTCCCTTCACTGATCATCCTAGTGAACTACCCTTCAACTTTGCTATCCTTCACGATCTAGAGCAATTGATACAGCACCCTACTTATATTCCTGACCGTCTTGGAGATACGCCCAACATTCTTGCCCTTTTCCTGACCTCTAATCCTTCTGCTTATGCTGTCACCCTCTCTTCTCCATTAGGCTCCTCCGATCACAATCTTTTATCTGTGTCTTGTCCTATCGCTCCAATCCCTCCTCAGGATCCCCCTAAGCGAAGATGTCTTTGGCGTTTTGCCTCTGCTAGTTGGGGAGGACATGAGGAGGTATTTTGCTGATTTTCCTTGGAATGACTATTGCTTCCGTGTCAGAGACCCGTCTTTGTGTGTGGAGCGCATAACAGAGGTGATAGTGTCTGGCATGGAGGCATACATTCCTCACTCTTTTTTTTTCGACCTAAACCTTCCAAACCCTGGTTTAATACAGCTTGTTCTCGTGCTATACATAATAGAGAGGTGGCCCACACTTTATATTTCTGCCTGGGAATGTGCCATGTCTATTCTCCAACTAGCCAAAAACTCCTTCATTTATAGAACGTGTCAAAATCTTTCAGGATCTAACTCCCCTCTTGACTTCTAGCATCTAGCCAAAAAATATCTCTCAAACCTCTGCTAACAACTCTACCTTGGACGATTCAAGGCTTGTTCCTCCCTCTCCTCCACCCTCCGACTACTTCATGCTACCTATTAAAATTCTTCACAATAATGTTTTCCATGCCCTCGCATGCCTAAACCCTCCGAAGGCTTATGGACCTGATGGGTTCCCTCCTATTGTTCTCCGAAACTGTGCCTTCATGCTTGCACCTTGCCTAGTCATACTCGTTCAACTCTCCCTGTCAACATCTACCTTTCCTTCTTGCTGGAAGTTTGCCTACATTCACCCTGTTCCTAAAAAGGGTGACCGGTCTAATCCTTCAAACTACCGTCCTATTGCTTTAATTTCCTGCCTATCTAGAGTTTTTTAATCTTTCCTCAACAGGAAGATTCTTAAACATCTATCACTTCATAACCTTCTATCTTATCGCCAGCATGGGTTCCGTCAAGGCCGCTCTACTGGTCATCTTATGGCTTTCCTTACTGAGTCTTGGTCATCCTCCTTTAGAGATTTTGGTGAAACTTTTGCTGTTGTCTTGGATATATCAAAAGCTTTTGACAGAGTCTGGCACAAAGCTTTGATTTCCAAACTACCCTCCTACAGCTTCTATCTTTCTCTCTGTAACCTCATTTCAAGTTCTATTGCTGCTGTGGTAGATGGTCACTGTTCTTCTAAAACTATTACCAGTGGTGTTCCTCAGGGTTCTGACCTGTCACCCACTCTCTTCTTATTATTCATTAATGACCTTCTAAACCAAACTTCTTGTCCTATCCACTCCTACGCTGATGATACCACCCTGCACTTTTCCACGTCTTTTCATAGACGTCCAACCCTTCAGGAAGTAAATATTTCACGCAGGGGAGCCACAGAAAGCCTGATTTCTGATCTTTCTAAAATTTATGATTGGTGCAAAGCAAACTTGGTTTTGTTCAGTGCCTCAAAAACTTAATTCCTCCATCTATCAACTCGACACAACCTTCCAGACAACAACCCCCTCATCTTCAGTGACACTCAACTGTCCCCATCTTCTACACTGAGCATCCTCGATCTGTCCTTTTCTTATAATTTAAACTGGAAACTTCACATCTCATCTCTAGCTAAAACAGCGTCTATGAAGTTAGATGTTCTGAGACATCCCCACCAGTTTTTTCCCATCCCCCGGTTGCTAACTCTGTACAAGGGCCTAATCCGTCCATGTATGAAGTATGCCTCACATGTCTTGGGGGGCTTTCACCCATACTGCTCTTCTAGACAGGATGAAATTAAAAGCTTTTCGTCTCATCAACTCTTCTCCTCTAACTGATTGTCTTCAGCCTCTCTCTCATCCCTGCAATGTTGCATCTCTAGCTGTCTTCTACCGCTATTTTCATGGTAACTACTCTTCTCATCTTGCTAACTGCATGCCTCCCCTCTTCCCGTGGCCTCGCTGCACAAGACTTTGTTCTTCTCACCCCTATTCTGTCTACTTCTCTAATGCTAGAGTTAACCACTATTCCCAATCATTTATCCCTTTCTCTGGTAAACTCTGGAACTCCCTGCCTGCTTCTGTATTTCCACCTTCCTATGACTTGAATTCCTTCAAGAGGGAGGTTTGAAGACACTTATCCTTCAATTTTTGACTACCGCTTTGGACATTTTCTGGGACTGGCATCTCATTGGGCTTTTTTTTTTAGTTGTGTTCTTTCAACATAAAAAAATAAGTTGATGGTTTATAATTTGATATCTAGCTGTCATGTAATAGGACTCCTCTGGTAGAGAGTATGTTGAAAAGTAGTTTGAGAGCCATTATGTTATTTGTCTCCCATGTGAAGTCTTTAGTTACTCTCCACATATTTCTAGTGAGTGTGCCAGTCCTGGCTCAGATTATTCAATAATTTGATATTCATTTTCTTTGAGCCACTTTATACACTTTAGTAAACCTGAAATAAATACTTATGCCTGACTGTACACATGCACAGCGTAGTTGCCGAAATAAAACTACCCAGAATGGCGTGTGTCTCAAGCTGTCTTTGCTTTTGTTTCCACTCCTTAAGATCTCCAGCTGCTGTGCTATGAAATTAACAGCTTCCGTTAAGTTTGGCGTTCGTGTTGCTTCCGCCAATCCTCCGAGATGTTGGTGATTTATCCGTCCTTGTATGGTTTACTGCTCTCACATATGGGAGATTTTAACCCCTCTAAATATGGTGGAGTCAAGAGCTTTTCGTTTTATCGATTTTTCTCCCGGACTGTCTTGATACTCTAACTTAGTGTCGCAATGTTACATTCCTTTCTGTCATCTACTGTCACTTCCATTTCTACAGTTCTCCTGAGCTTGCTAATTTCATTCCTTTTCCACTTCCACGGCTTCGCTGTTTAAGACTTTCTACTTACTCTGATCCCTATTTTGTCTACTCTACTAATCTTGGAGCTAATCAGTATTTTCACTCATTTATCTCTTTTACTGGTAATATATGGAACTCTTTTCCTGCTACTTGTGCTAATGGATAAAAAGATAAATGACACGTCTTTCATTAGAACATAGATATATTTGATAATAGTAGTGATACAAAAAAAGAAAAATGTAAATTATATTTCTTATAGGGAGATCCAGTTCAACAGTGCATTTTTTTATTCTATAAATGTATTACTTTCCTTCAAAGAGTAAGTACATAATCATCTACGGTTTTTACTTTGTTGTAGAAAATTACTGGAGTTGCTTATGAAATTACAGTTTACATCACCTTCACTAAATCACCATAAATACAATAACTAATTATCTAAACGTCTTTTTGTTGGGTTTGACAAAAATAGTATTCGCCACGCTTATTTTTCTTAAAAAAAAAAAGCAATGAAATTAAATTACCATTGTTTCAAGTCAAAAATTTCAATCAATAAAGGCTCTACTTGGGTTGGATTCACCTCTAGAAAGAGACGTAGATGGTCCTCACTAAGGTGGTGCAGATGGGCCAGGCGATGCAACAGCTGGTGGTAGGTGGAACGGCCCAAGCAGATGCCGTAACGCGCCTCCAGGTATCGTCGTGTAAGATACAGATAGGAACCCTGGTGAAAACAACCACATTATTATTACCATTACTGAACGTTAAGTTTAGTTTTGGAAGTGTCCTGATGCACTCATGCTAAATGTGTGACAATGCCATTTCTCTCTCTCTCTCTCTCTCTCTCTCTCTCTCTCTCTCTCTCTCTCTCTCTCTCTCTCTCTCTCTCTCTCTCTCTCTCTCTCTCTCTCTCTCTCTCTCTCTCTCTCTCTCTCTCTCTTTCTCTCTAGGTAGATATGTGTGTGTGTATCTGTCTATCTATCACACAACACACATTACATACATGCCTGATCGTGAATGTATTATATATGTACATACATACCTGCTCCTGACGGATGGCGTCGGTATGGATGATGTGTTGTCTTTTTGGGCTGAACAGCGTAATGGCACAGAGTAGAAATATGATGTGTGGGTCTTGTTTCCATTCGGGATCGAAGGCCAGTGCAAAACGTTTATGTTCTTCGTAGAGATTTCCTGTGGCAGCTTTAAGTACTTTCAGTTTGATATCTTTAGTTCTGGAGTGATCTTGTTGTATCTGCAATCAAATTTGATGAATTTAGTTTCTCTCTCTCTCTCTCTCTCTCTCTCTCTCTCTCTCTCTCTCTCTCTCTCTCTCTCTCTCTCTCTCTCTCACTCTCTCTCTCTCTCTCTCTCTCTCTCTCTCTCTCTCTCTCTCTCTCTCTCTCTCTCTCTCTCTCTCTCTCTCTCTTATCTTTATTCATATAGTGATTTTAATGCTCAAATCTCTTATTAAGGCATAAACAAAATTCGAACATTAATATGGCAACACAACACTTGCCACAACTCTTTCCTACCCGCCTCTTGGTAAGTGAGACTCAAGTGTGATTTTCACAGTGTAAAATCGTACTAGTTGTGTTTTCATAAGAACATAAGAACATAAGAAATAAGGGAAGCTGCAAGAAGCGATCAGGTTTACACGTGGCAGTCCCTGTATGAAATATACCTACCTATTTCCTCCTATCATCCCCATCCATAAAACCCGTCTAATCTTCTCT
>NC_087163.1:17902084-17939584 GCF_035594125.1 Scylla paramamosain
GTGGTCAAAAATTGGTGGATAAGTGTCTTGAAACCTCCCTCTTGAAGGAATTCAAGTCATAAGAAGGTGGAAATACAGAAGCAGGCAGGGAGTTCCAGAGTTTACCAGAGAAAGGGATGAATGATTGAGAATACTGGTTAACTCTTGCGTTAGAGAGGTGGACAGAATAGGGGTGAGAGAAAGAAGAAAGTCTTGTGCAGCGAGGCCGCGGAAGGAGGGGAGGCATGCAGTTAGCAAGATCAGAAGAGCAGTTAGCATGAAAATAGCGGTAGAAGACAGCTAGATATGCAACATTGTGGCGGTGAGAGAGAAGCTGAAGACAGTCAGTTAGAGGAGCGGAGTTGATGAGACGAAAAGCTTTTGATTCCACCCTGTCTAGAAGAGCAGTATGAGTGGAACCCCCCCAGACATGTGAAGCATACTCCATACATGGACGGATAAGGCCCTTGTACAGAGTTAGCAGCTGGGGGGATGAGAAAAACTGGCGGAGACGTCTCAGAACACCTAACTTCATAGAAGCTGTTTTAGCTAGAGATGAGATGTGAAGTTTCCAGTTCAGATTATAAGTAAAGGACAGACCGAGGATGTTCAGTGTAGAAGAGGGGGACAGTTGAGTGTCATTGAAGAAGAGGGGATAGTTGTCTGGAAGGTTGTGTCGAGTTGATAGATGGAGGAATTGAGTTTTTGAGGCATTGAACAATACCGAGTTTGCTCTGCCCCAATCAAAAATTTTAGAAAGATCAGAAGTCAGGCGTTCTGTGGCTTCCGTGCGTGCTATGTTTACCTCCTGAAGTGTTGGACGTCTATGAAAAGATGTGAAAAAGTGCAGGGTGGTATCATTAGCGTAGGAGTGGATAGGACAAGAAGTTTGGTTTAGATCATTAATGAATAATAAGAAGAGAGTTGGTGACAGGACAGAACCCTGAGGAACACCACTGTTAATAGATTTAGGAAAAGAACAGTGACCGTCTACCACAGCAGCAATAGAACGGTCAGAAAGGAAACTTGAGATGAAGTTACAGAGAGAAGGATAGAAAACGTAGGAAGGTAGTTTGGAAATCAAAGCTTTGTGCCAGACTCTATCAAAAGCTTTTGATATGTCCAAGGCAACAGCAAAAGTTTCACCAAAATCTCTAAAAGAGGATGAGCAAGACTCAGTAAGGAAAGCCAGAAGATCACTAGTACAGCGGCCTTGACGGAACCCATACTGGCGATCAGATAGAAGGTTGTGAAGTGATAGATGTTTAAGAATCTTCCTGTTGAGGATAGACTCAAAAACTTTAGATAGGCAGGAAATTAAAGCAATAGGACGGTAGTTTGAGGGATTAGATCGGTCACCCTTTTTAGGAACAGGTTGAATGTAGGCAAACTTCCAGCAAGAAGGAAAGGTAGATGTTGACAGACAGAGGTGAAAGAGTTTGACTAGGCAAGGTGCAAGCACGGAGGCACAGTTTCGGAGAACAATAGGAGGGACCCCATCAGGTCCATAAGCCTTCCGAGGGTTTAGGCCAGCGAGGGCATGGAAAACATCATTGCGAAGAATATTAATACGTGGCATGAAGTAGTCAGAGGGTGGAGGAGAGGGAGGAACAAGCCCAGAATCGTCCAAGGTAGAGTTTTTAGCAAAGGTTTGAGCAAAGAGTTCAGCTTTAGAAATAGATGTGATAGCAGTGGTGCCATCTGGTTGAAGTAGAGGAGGGAAAGAAGAAGAAACAAAGTTATTGGAGATATTTTTGGCTAGATGCCAGAAATCACGAGGGGAGTTAGATCTTGAAAGGTTTTGACATTTTCTGTTAATGAAGGAGTTTTGGCTAGTTGGAGAACAGACTTGGCATGGTTCCGGGCAGAAATATAAAGTGCATGAGATTCTGGTGATGGAAGGCTTAAGTACCTTTAGTGGGCCACCTCTCTATCATGTATAGCACGAGAACAAGCTGCATTAAACCAAGGTTTAGAAGGTTTAGGACGAGAAAAAGAGTGAGGAATGTACACCTCCATGCCAGACACTATCACCTCTGTTATGCGCTCAGCACACAAAGACGGGTCTCTGACACGGAAGCAGTAGTCATTCCAAGGAAAATCAGCAAAATACCTCCTCAGGTCCCCCCAACTGGCAGAGGCAAAACGCCAGAGGCACCTTCGCTTAGGGGGATCCTGAGGAGGGATTGGAGTGATAGGACAAGATAAAGATATGAGATTGTGTTCGGAGGAGCCCAACGGAGAAGAAAGGGTGACAGCATAAGCAGAAGGATTAGAGGTCAGGAAAAGGTCAAGAATGTTGGGCGTATCTCCAAGACGGTCAGGAATGCGAGTAGGGTGTTGCACCAATTGCTCTAGGTCATGGAGGATAGCAAAGTTGTAGGCTAGTTCACCAGGATGGTCAGTGAAGGGAGAGGAAAGCCAAAGCTGGTGGTGAACATTGAAATCTCCAAGAATGGAGATCTCTGCAAAAGGGAAGAGGGTCAGAATGTGCTCCACTTTGGAAGTTAAGTAGTCAAAGAATTTCTTATAGTCAGAGGAGTTAGGAGAGAGGTATACAGCACAGATAAATTTAGTATGAGAGTGACTCTGTAGTCGTAGCCAGATGGTGGAAAACTCGGAAGATTCAAGAGCGTGGGCACGAGAGCAGGTTAAGTCATTGCGCACATAAACGCAGCATCCAGCTTTGGATCGAAAATGAGGATAGAGAAAGTAGGAGGAAGCAGAAAAGGGGCTACTGTCAGTTGCCTCAGACACCTGAGTTTCAGTGAGGAAAAGAAGATGAGGTTTAGAAGAGGAGAGGTGGTGTTCTACAGATTGAAAATTAGATCTTAGACCGCGAATGTTGCAGAAGTTAATGAAGAAAAAGTTGAGGAGGATGTCAAGACACTTAGGGTTGTCGACAGAAAGGCAGTCCGATCTGGGGACATTTATGGTCCCCTCCCCAGATGGGGACTCCGAGGCTGGTGTAGGAGTCGCCATGATGATTTTAAAATTTTTGAGAGAAGGTTGTGTGTGTTATTAGGTGCTTGTAGTTTTGTGTGGAGGAAGAGAGTTGTCTTTAGAGGGCAGGCTGTGACTGCCCCCTTGTGTTGTGAGACACAAAGGGAAACGTTCAGTGAGGTCACAGCTGGGTTTAATGATAAGTTCACAGCACCCCCTGAACAGTGCTTTAGACCTCACTGGGAGTAATTATCGTTTCGGCAGGTGTCTACTGCCTCCTCCTCCTACATTCATACATTCAAAAAGAACATGAAATTCATCTCACTTCAACATCACACTTCTTACATACCCTATCTTCTCTACTGACACCTTGATACCGTGTGTATGTGTGTGTGTGTGTGTGTTTTCTGGACAGCTAGAACAGTCCATAAAGATTATCAGTCAATCATTCATCCCTGTCTCTGGTAAACTCTGGAATTCCCTGCCTGCTTTTGTATTTCCAGCTTCCTATGACTTGAATTCCTTGAAGAGGAGGGTCTCAAGACAATTATCCTTCAAATTTTGACTACTGCTTTGGACCCTTTTATGGGACTGGCATCTCAGTGGGCTTTTTTTATTTTTTTATTTATTGGATTTTTGTTGACCTTGGCCAGTGTCCCTCCTACATTAAAAAAAAGAAAAGAAAAAGAAAAAGGAATTTAGGAGACAAATCGGGAATCGCATATTGGGAATCGGTTATATTTTTGTCCAAGCTATCCTTTACATATATATATATATATATATAGAGAGAGAGAGAGAGAGAGAGAGAGAGAGAGAGAGAGAGAGAGAGAGAGAGAGAGAGAGAGAGAGAGAGAGAGAGAGAGAGAGAGAGAGAGAGAGAGAGAGAGAGAGAGAGAGAGAGAGAGAGTTTTGTTGTTTTTGTCGTTGGTGGTGGTGCTGTTAATGTTTTTCTTTTTGCTGGTGCTGCTGTTAATCGTTGTTGCTGCAGCTCTTGTTATTATTTTTGCTAATGGAGAAGTTGATTGTGTGAGTGGGGAAATTGATGGAAAACTGTGGTAGAAATACTTATGTAGAAGTGATTGCGAGTGATGGTGTGGGTGTGTATATATATATATATATATATATATATATATATATATATATATATATATATATATATATATATATATATATATATATATATATATACTAGGAGGAGGCAGTAGACACCTGCCGAAACGATAATTACTCCCAGTGAGGTCTAAAGCACTGTTCAGGGGGTGCTGTGAACTTATCATTAAACCCAGCTGTGACCTCACTGAACGTTTCCCTTTGTGTCTCACAACACAAGGGGGTAGTCACAGCCTGCCCTCTAAAGACAACTCTCTTCCTCCACACAAAACTACAAGCACCTAATAACACACACACCCTTCACTCCAAAAATTTTAAAATCATGGCGACTCCTACACCAGCCTCGGAGTCCCCATCTTGGGAGGGGACCATAAATGTCCCCAGGTCGGACTGCCTTTCCGTCGACGACCCTAAGTGTCTTGACACCCCCCTCAACTTTTTCTTCATTAACTTCTGCAACATTCGCGGTCTAAGATCTAATTTTCAATCTGTAGAACACCACCTCTCCTCTTCTAAACCTCATTTTCTTTTCCTCACTGAAACTCAGGTGTCTGAGGCAACTGACAGTAGCCCCTTTTCTGTTCCCTCCTACTTTCTCTATCCTCATTTTCGATCCAGAGCTGGATGCTGCGTTTATGTGCGCAATGACTTAACCTGCTCTCGTGCCCACGCTCTTGAATCTTCCGAGTTTTCCACCATCTGGCTACGACTACAGAGTCATTCTCATACTAAATTTATCTGTGCTGTATACCTCTCTCCTAACTCCTCTGACTATAAGAAATTCTTTGACTACTTAACTTCCAAAGTGGAGCACATTCTGACCCTCTTCCCTTTTGCAGAGATCTCCATTCTTGGAGACTTCAATGTTCACCACCAGCTTTGGCTTTCCTCTCCCTTCACTGACCATCCTGGTGAACTAGCCTACAACTTTGCTATCCTCCATGACCTAGAGCAATTGGTGCAACACCCTACTCGTATTCCTGACCGTCTTGGAGATACGCCCAACATTCTTGACCTTTTCCTGACCTCTAATCCTTCTGCTTATGCTGTCACCCTTTCTTCTCCGTTGGGCTCCTCCGATCACAATCTCATATCTTTATCTTGTCCTATCACTCCAATCCCTCCTCAGGATCCCCCTAAGCGAAGGTGCCTCTGGCGTTTTGCCTCTGCTAGTTGGGGGGACCTGAGGCGGTATTTTGCTGATTTTCCTTGGAATGACTACTGCTTCCGTGTCAGAGACCCGTCTTTGTGTGCTGAGCGCATAACAGAGGTGATAGTGTCTGGCATGGAGGCATACATTCCTCACTCTTTTTCTCGTCCTAAACCTTCTAAACCTTGGTTTAACACAGCTTGTTCTCGTGCTATACATGATAGAGAGGTGGCCCACAAAAGGTACTTAAGCCTTCCTTCACCAGAATCTCATGCACTTTATATTTCTGCCCGGAACCATGCCAAGTCTGTTCTCCAACTAGCCAAAAACTCCTTCATTAACAGAAAATGTCAAAACCTTTCAAGATCTAACTCCCCTCGTGATTTCTGGCATCTAGCCAAAAATATCTCCAATAACTTTGCTTCTTCTTCTTTCCCTCCTCTACTTCAACCAGATGGCACCACTGCTATCACATCTATTTCTAAAGCTGAACTCTTTGCTCAAACCTTTGCTAAAAACTCTACCTTGGACGATTCTGGGCTTGTTCCTCCCTCTCCTCCACCCTCTGACTACTTCATGCCTCGTATTAAAATTCTTCGTAATGATGTTTTCCATGCCCTCGCTGGCCTAAACCCTCAGAAGGCTTATGGACCTGATGGGGTCCCTCCTATTGTTCTCCGAAACTGTGCCTCCGTGCTTGCACCTTGCCTAGTCAAACTCTTTCAGCTCTGTCTGTCAACATCTACCTTTCCTTCTTGCTGGAAGTTTGCCTACATTCAACCTGTTCCTAAAAAGGGTGACCGCTCTAATCCCTCAAACTACCGTCCTATTGCTTTAATTTCCTGCTTATCTAAAGTTTTTGAATCTATCCTCAACAGGAAGATTCTTAAACATCTATCACTTCACAACCTTCTATCTGATCGCCAGTATGGGTTCCGTCAAGGCCGCTCGACTGGTGATCTTCTGGCTTTCCTTACTGAGTCTTGGTCATCCTCTTTTAGAGACTTTGGTGAAACTTTTGCTGTTGCCTTGGACATATCAAAAGCCTTTGATAGAGTCTGGCACAAAGCTTTGATTTCCAAACTACCCTCCTACGGTTTCTATCCTTCTCTCTGTAACTTCATCTCAAGTTTCCTTTCTGACCGTTCTATTGCTGCTGTGGTAGACGGTCATTGTTCTTCTCCTAAATCTATTAACAGTGGTGTTCCTCAGGGTTCTGTCCTGTCACCCACTCTCTTCTTATTATTCATTAATGATCTTCTAAAACAAACTTCTTGTCCTATCCACTCCTATGCTGATGATACCACCCTGCACTTTTCCACGTCTTTTCATAGACGTCCAACCCTTCAGGAGGTAAACATATCACGCAGGGAAGCCACAGAACGCCTGACTTCTGATCTTTCTAAAATTTCTGATTGGGGCAGAGCAAACTTGGTATTGTTCAATGCCTCAAAAACTCAATTCCTCCATCTATCAACTCGACACAATCTTCCAGACAACTATCCCCTCTTCTTCAATGACACTCAACTATCCCCCTCTTCTACACTGAACATCCTCGGTCTGTCCTTTACTTATAATCTGAACTGGAAACTTCACATCTCATCTCTAGCTAAAACAGCTTCCATGAAGTTAGGTGTTCTGAGACGTCTCCGCCAGTTTTTCTCACCCCCGCAGCTGCTAACTCTGTACAAGGGCCTTATCCGTCCATGTATGGAGTATGCTTCACATGTCTGGGGGGGTTCCACTCATACTGCTGTTCTAGACAGGGTGGAATCAAAAGCTTTTCGTCTCATCAACTCCTCTCCTCTAACTGACTGTCTTCAGCCTCTCTCTCACCGCCGCAATGTTGCATCTCTAGCTGTCTTCTACCGCTATTTTCATGCTAACTGCTCTTCTGATCTTGCTAACTGCATGCCTCCCCTCCTTCCGCGGCCTCGCTGCACAAGACTTTCTTCTTTCTCTCACTCCTATTCTGTCCACCTCTCTAACGCAAGAGTTAACCAGTATTCTCAATCATTCATCCCTTTCTCTGGTAAACTCTGGAACTCCTTGCCTGCTTCTGTATTTCCACCTTCCTATGACTTGAATTCCTTCAAGAGGGAGGTTTCAAGACACTTATCCACCAATTTTTGACCACTGCTTTGACCCTTTTAGGGACTGGCATTTCAGTGGGCATTTTTTTTATTAGATTTTTGTTGCCCTTGGCCAGTATCCTTCCTACATAAAAAAAAAAAAAAAAAATATATATATATACTTTTGCTAATGGAGATGTTGATTGTGTGAGTGGGGAAAGTGATGGAAAACTGTGGTAGAAATACTTATGTAGAAGTGATTGCGAGTGATGCTATGGGTGTGTATATATATATATATATATATATATATATATATATATATATATATATATATATATATATATATATATATATATATATATATATATATATATATATATATACTTTTGCTAATGGAGATGTTGATTGTGTGAGTGGGGAAAGTGATGGAAAACTGTGGTAGAAATACTTATGTAGAAGTGATTGCGAGTGATGCTATGGGTGTGTATATATATATATATATATATATATATATATATATATATATATATATATATATATATATATATATATATATATATATATATATATATATATATATATATATATATATATATATATATATATATATATATATATATATATATATATATATATATATATATATATATATATATATATATATATATATATATATATATATATATATATATATATATATATATATATATATATATATATATATATATATATATATATATATATATATATACTTAGAATTACTCGTTCTTTCGCATATATATATATATATATATATATATATATATATATATATATATATATATATATATATATATATATATATATATATATATATATATACTTAGAATTACTCGTTCTTTCGCATATATATATATATATATATATATATATATATATATATATATATATATATATATATATATATATATATATATATATATATATATACGAGTATATACAGGGAGTAACACGAGTTTCTGCAAATACTGAAAGATGCGAAAGAACATGTAATTCTAAGTAGAAAATGTTCTATACACATAAGGCTTTTGTTTACTCGTCAAAGGAATTGAAAATGTATGGGACTCGCAGGTGTGCTATGTGTGTAGCGATGAGGTGACGGACAGATGGTTGAATTGTCGCAGCCTCGAAGGCGTCACTTGGTCAAACTGCGAATGGTTTAATGTTATTTTTTGCAGGCTGTGGAATGTAACAGTATCTTATAACAAAACAGATGGTATTAGAAAGCATTTAATTTACTGATAAGCATTACACGAAAACACCTGCCAAAACGATAATTACTGCCAGTGAGGTCTAAAGCACTGTTCAGGGGGTGCTGTGAACTTATCATTAAACCCAGCTGTGACTTCACTGAACGTTTCCCTTTGTGTCTCACAACACAAGGGGGCAGTCACAGCCTGCCTTCTAAAGACAACTCTCTTCCTCCACACAAAACTACAAGCACCTAATAACACACACGACCTTCTCTCAAAGATTTTAAAATCATCATGGCGACTCCTACAACAGCCTTGGAGTCCCCATCTGGGGAGGGGACCATAAATGTCGCCAGGTCGGACTATCTTTCTGTCGACGACCCTAAGTGTCTTGACACCCTCCTCAACTTTTTCTTCATTAACTTCTGCAACATTCACGGTCTAAGATCTAATTTTCAATCTGTAGAACACCACCTCTCCTCTTCTAGACCTCATCTTCTTTTCCTCACTGAAACTCAGGTGTCTGAGGCAACTGACAGTAGCCCCTTTTCTGTTCCCTCCTACTTTCTCTATCCTCATTTTCGATCCAAAGCTGGATGCTGCGTTTATGTGCGCAATGACTTAACCTGCTCTTGTCTCCACGCTCTTGAATCTACCGAGTTTTCTACCATCTGGCTACGACTACAGAGTCACTCTCAAACTAAATTTATCTGTGCTGTATACCTTTCACCTAAATCCTCTGACTACAAGAAATTCTTTGACTACTTAACTTCCAAAGTGGAGCACATTCTGACCCTCTTCCCTTTTGCAGAGATCTCCATTCTTGGAGACTTCAATGTTCACCACCAGCTTTGGCTTTCCTTTCCCTTCACTGACCATCCTGGTGAACTAGCCTTCAACTTTGCTATCCTCCATGACCTAGAGCAACTGGTGCAACACCCTACTCGTATTCCTGACCGTCTTGGAGATACGCCCAACATTCTTTACCTTTTCCTGACCTCTCTTTTGCTTATCTGTTTATGCTGTCACCATTCTCTGTTGGGCTCCTCCGATCAAAATCCTATCTGTATCTTGTCCTATCGCTCCAATCCTTCCTCAGGATCCCCCTAAGCGAAGATGCCTCTGGTGTTTTGCCTCTGCTAGTTGGAAGAACCTGAGGAGGTATTTTGCTGATTCTTCCCGATGATGTTTTCCATGCCCTCGCTGGCCTAAACCCTCGGAAGGCTTATGGACCTGATGGGGTCCCTCCTATTGTTCTCCGAAATTGTGCCTCCGTGCTTGCACCTTGCCTAGTCAAACTCTTTCAGCTCTGTCTGTCAACATCTACCTTTCCTTCTTGCTGGAAGTTTGCCTACATTCAACCTGTTCCTAAAAAGAGTGACCGTTCTAATCCATCAAACTACCGTCCTATTGCTTTAATTCCCTGCCTATCTAAAGTTTTTGAGTCTATCCTCAACAGGAAAATTCTTAAACATTTATCACTTCACAACCTTCTATCTGATCGCCAGTACGGGTTCCGTCAAGGCCGCTCTACTGATGATCTGGCTTTCCTTACTGAGTCTTGCTCATCCTCTTTTAGAGATTTTGGTGAAACTTTTGCTGTTGCCTTGGACATATCAAAAGCTTTTGATAGAGTCTCGCACAAAGCTTTGATTTCCAAACTACCCTCCTACAGCTTCTATCCTTCTCTCTGTAACTTCATTTCAAATTTCCTTTCTGACCGTTCTATTGCTGCTGTGGTAGATGGTCACTGTTCTTGTCCTAAATCTATTAACAATGGTGTTCCTCAGGGTTCTGTTCTGTCACCCACTTTCTTCTTATTATTCATTAATGATCTTCTAAACCAAACTTCTTGTCCTGTGCACTCCTACGCTGATGATACCACCCTGCACTTTTCCACATCTTTTCATAGACGTCCAACCCTTCAGGAGGTAAACATTTCACGCAGGGAAGCCACAGAACGCTTGACTTCTGATCTTTCTAAAATTTCTGATTGGGGCAAAGCAAACTTGGTATTGTTCAATGCCTCAAAAACTCAATTCCTCCATCTATCAACTCGACACAACCTTCTAGACAACTATCCCCTCTTCTTCAACGACACTCCAATGTCCTCCTCTTCTACACTGAACATCCTCGGTTTGTCCTTTACTTATAATCTGAACTGGAAACTTCACATCTCATCTCTAGCTAAAACAGCTTCTATGAAGTTAGGTGTTCTGAGACGTCTCCGCTAGTTTTTCTCACCCCCCCCCCCCTGCTAATTCTGTACAAGGGCCTTATCCGTCCATGTATGGAGTATGCTTTACATGTGTGTGGGGTTTCCACTCATACTGCTCTTCTAGACAGGGTGGAATCAAAAGCTTTTCGTCTCCTCTAACTGACTATCTTCAGCCTCTCTCTCACCGCCGCAATGTTGCACCTCTAGCTGTCTTTTACCAATATTTTCATGGTAATTGCTCTTCTGATCTTGCTAACTGCATGCCTCCCCTCGTCCCACGGCCTTGCTGCACAAGACTTTCTTCTTTTTCTCACCCCTATTCTGTCAACCTCTCTAACGCAAGAGTTAACCAGTATTCTCAATCATTCATCCCATTCTCTGGTAAAGTCTGGAACTCCCCGCCTGCTTCCGTATTTCCACCTTCCTATGACTTGAATTCCGTGAAGAGGGAGGTTTCAAGACACTTATTCATCAATTTTTGACTACTGCTTTGACCCTTTTATGGGACTGGCATTTCAGTGGGCATTTTTTTTATTGGATTTTTGTTGTCCTTGGCCAGTGTCCATCCTACATGAAAAAAAAAATAAAAAAATATTGCAGTGATTAAAAGTACTTTTGTAAAATCCTACATGGCATCATCTAAGCTATGGAGGAGGTGGGAAGCGAGTCCGAGCAACCTTGTAAATAGCTGAGTGACTCCACTGTCATACTCTACATACAATCTTCTCACCACTACTTACCTCAATGTGATGATCACATCAAGTGCTCGAAGAGCATTGAAGTGTGTCACTCACTCAGCTGTTTTCAAAGGTCGCTCGGACTTGCTTTCTCTTCCTCCCTCGTTTTGATGATGCCACATAGCATTTTACAGCATTATTTTCTAATACTGTTTTTCTTGTTATAAGATACTGTAATATTCCACAGCTTGCAAAAAAATAAGATTAAATCATTTGTAACTTGACCAAGTGGCACCTCCAAGGCTGAGACAATGCAACCGTCTGTCCGTCACCTCATAGCTACACACATAGCACACCCGAGAGTCCCATACAGTTTCGACTCCTTTGATTAGTAAACAAAGCACACATATGCATGTGTGTATAGAACATTTTCTACTTAGAATTGCACGTTCTTCCACCTCTTCCAGTATTTGCAGAAACTTGTGTTACACTCTGTATATATATATATATATATATATATATATATATATATATATATATATATATATATATATATATATATATATATATATATATATATATATGCTCCAATTATATATAATTGGAGCCCCTCCCCTCTCCCGTTCTGTGGAGAGAAGGAGAGGGTGGGAAAGTAGAAGCCAGGAGAGGAGGATCACGGTCTGAAGAATGATGGAAAAAACATTAAATTTCTTCAGAGCTGTGATAACGACTACAACGATGACATCAACGTAATAATAATAATAATAATAATAATAATAATAATAATAATAATAATAATAATAATAATAATAATAATAATAATAGTAGTAGTAGTAAATGAAAATAATATATATATATATATATATATATATATATATATATATATATATATATATATATATATATATATATATATATATATATATATATATATATATATATATATATATATATATATATATATATATATACACACACACACACACACACACACACACACACACACACACACACACACACACACACACACATGAATGAAGTTCCCATAGATTCGAGATACAAAATGCACTCATTTTCCTATCAGTAATAAAAGAAAACTCCGCACTCCGCAAACTCCGACAGTAAGAAATTCCTCAAAACGACGTGTTCATTAAGGAGGATTCACTGCGTTCATACAAGAACTGAAGTTTGTCTTAAGAAACGAAAACTTTCAAAATGTGCATTTCAACCTACTCATTTGAGACACTGTTGGTTATGAAACCACAAATCTAATGTAGCATGTGCAACCAGTCAATTTATTTTTGAGACTAAGAAATACCATATACTATAAAAAGTTTTACTTTGGACTCATATGTGCTATTCACTATGATTTTTTTTTTTTTATCTGATTAGCGGAATAATTTGTCATTTAAAGAAAATCATCTCCGTCTGACTGATGCAGTGAGTCACGATGCAGTGAGCAAAAGACACGAAAACCGCAGAGACCGATGGAAAAGTACCAGTGGTATATTGCTTTGTAAATTATTTAATTTACATTATCGCGTGATTTTTTAATTTCCTCCTCTACAAAAACTGCAGATCTTAGACAAAACAAATAGAATAAATTTAGATTGTGATATCAACAAAATATCGAAGGAAAATTCTCACCTCTCTTTTGATGTCTAAGGGGAAAACATCAACCAGGTTGGGATTGGAGCCCCTCCCCTCTCCCGTTCTGTGGAGGGAAGGAGAGGGTGGGAAAGTAGAAGCCAGGAGAGGAGGATCACGGTCTGAAGAATGATGGAAAAAACATTAAATTTCTTCAGAGCTGTGATAACGACTACAACGATGACATCAACGTAATAATAATAATAATAATAATAATAATAATAATAATAAAAATAATAATAATAATAATAATAATAATAATAATAATAATAATAATAATAATAATAATAACAGTAAATGACAATAATAATAATAATAATAATAATGATAATAATAATAATAATAATAATAATAATAATAATAATAATAATAATAATAATAATAACAATAATAATAATAATAATAATAATAATAATAATAATAATAATAATAACAAAAATAATTCCTCCTCTCTCTCTCTCTCTCTCTCTCTCTCTCTCTCTCTCTCTCTCTCTCTCTCTCTCTCTCTCTCTCTCTTTCTTGTATTACTGTATTTAAAATTTTATAAATTTTTACTCACCTTCCGCGCTCAGATTCCTGTTACTGCTCAGTGGAGAGTTTTCCACATATTCGTAATCTCTGAAAAATCATAAGAAATGAGAGAGAGAGAGAGAGAGAGAGAGAGAGAGAGAGAGAGAGAGAGAGAGAGAGAGAGAGAGAGAGAGAGAGAGAGAGAAAGAGTTTTATTTTTACTATAGATTTTTTAATGTTCTTATACTGATGGAATACGCACTCATCACCAAAAATAGTAAAAATATGCCTTTTCATATTTACGTACATATGCAAATCCATAATTATAATAAGGTTACTATCACTTTTCAAGCGTCGAATACTGCACGAATTAGAAAATTTACGAAACGATGCCATAGAACGCCTGACTTAGGATTTTCCTGTGATTTCAGAAATGGGTAGAGCAAACCTTGTTTCATTTAATGCATAAAAAAAAAAGAAAAAAAAATGGATTCCTTCACTAATCCTCTGAACACAGTCTTCCATGCCAACAAAACTTTTACGATGACACAAGACCTTCCCCCCTGTTCTACATCAGATGTCCTTAATTTGTCCACTAAAACTAAATTGCAAATTTCATGTCTTATATCTTACCCAAACAGCTAAGAGGTTGGGCGTTCTCTGTTGTCTCCTCCAATTTTATTCCTTCCTTCACACTTGTTCACTACTTATTCTTCCACATAATTCATGCAGTATGCCTCTCACATCTGGATATTAGGATATGGGGGAGGAGGAGGAGGCCCTCCTCTCAAATAATTCTTCCTCACAAATTAGAATCAAAAGCTTTTCGCCTCATCGGCCTAGTATGTCAACTATTAACTATACATATTTGTAGTGTAACTGAATGTTTTTAATTGAAAAAAAAAAAAATGTGGATCACATCGTATGGGCCAATGTAATGACATTTTGTATTGCTAAATTCCTGATGAATATATTACCTATCTATCTAGGTAAGACCCTTGTCATTGGAAAATCCTTTAATGTATACATTCGGCGTCTTCTTGCTCTGAGCTTGAGATAGATAAAAGTTATCACGAAGATATTTGCGTCTTTGCAGCTATGATTTCAGAAAGTATAATAAAAGCTACTCATGACTATGACTACAATTATAATCCTTGCACCAGTTATGCATTACTTACTTCCCAAGAATTACATTAATGTTAATAGGTTTATGAGCATATCACCTCTTATGAAAATAAATAAATAAAATAAATATTATATTTTGATAAATAACTAGTAATTACATAAATAACATTATACAGGGAACTTGAGCACACACACACACACACCACACACACACACACACACACACACACACACACACACACACACACACACACACACACACACTCTCTCTCTCTCTCTCTCTCTCTCTCTCTCTCTCTCTCTCTCTCTCTCTCTCTCTCTCTCTCTCTCTCTTTACCGTATATCCGATGGCGCATTGGCGGTCTCATCCTGAGTGTCTGCTCGGTGATTGTGGATGTCTATGTCTCCTTCTAGCCTGACAATCTGTGATTCGGAAATATTGATAACTAATAATGATAATTATAATGATAATAACAATAACAATAATAATAATAATAACAATAATAATAATAATAATAATAATAATAAGAAGAAGAAGAAGAAGAAGAAGAAGGAGAAGAAGAAGAAGAATGATAATGATAATATGCAACAACAGCAATAGGACTACTACTACTACTGCTATTACTACTACTACTACTTATTATTATTATTATTATTATTATTATTATTATTATTATTATTATTATTATTATTATTACGATTATTATTATTATTATTATTATTATTATTATTATTATTATTATTATTATTATTATTACTATTCTAATCACCATCATCATCCTCATCATCATTATAATCATCATCATCATTATAACTATATCTATAATAATCATAATGGTACTATGAAGAAAAAAAAAAAAACTGAACAAGTCACAGCTGTAATAAATGATACTCATAATATTTTTTTTCTTATCTGTTTTGTTTATTTTATTTTCTACTGTAATTTAGTTAAAGTTCTCAAATGATGTTGAGCACTCTATTAAAAAAGAGAGCAGTTTTTCGTGTAGTGATAATATTTATATAGTCTATTTTAACTCAACTCTTATACAAGATGAGCTAATTAGGTTTGCATTACAATTAATTATGCTTGCAGAAATATAGTGTTTGTCTTAATTCGATTAAATAAAGCTAAGGAGGCTATGATAAGTATAGAGTATAGATAAGTATAGAGTATTTTCGTTTTTTATGCATCATTGGGTAAATATATCGACCGTGACTAGATCTGTTTTTCGGAACACGTTTGATTTTTTATTCTGCTCAAAAGGAGACAGTTTTATTTTGTGCAAACCACCAAGAACAGTTTATTTTTATTTATTTATTTATTTTTTTCGGTATCACACTGGTGAACGTAAAAACCTTTATTTCCAGGCCTTGCATAAAAAATAAATAAATAAATAAATAAAAAATGAAAAAAAAAGCTAAAAAAAAATAAGCAGGAAAAAAATTGAATTTGTTCCCTATAATAAGGAAAGTAAAAATGAAAACGAGGGATGGTGCACTACCAGCTCAACGAAAATGCACTCCACCGCTCCGCTCCCGGGACATCATGGGAGGGCCTGCACGCATGGAAGTAAGTCCCCACACACTCTGCGCATGTGCGAGCAGTCTCGCCAAGTGACTGGCCGCCACCTTCTCATCAGCTAACCTAACCTAACGCTAACCTAACTTTAATAACTTTAATAACGTAACTACTCTGTACCAAATTACTGGATATAGTCTCTTATTTATTATAACACATTATATCGGTTAGGTTAGAGTTAGGTCAATCAGATTAGGTTTGGTTAGTTAGGTTAGGTAAGCTTAGGTTAGTTAGGTTAGGTTAGGTGATGAGAACGTGGCGGCCATTCACGAGGCGAGACTTCTCGAATCAATCACGAGGCGAGACTGCTCGCACATGCGCAAAGTGTGTGGGGACTTTCCTGCGTGCAGGCCCTCCCCACATCATGCCAGTGTATATTCACTCGAGGTCCATCCAGCACTCAGGGTCTGCGCATGCGTGAACAGCGTGCCAAAGCTCATTTGCGCTCTGCCGTCAGGGAAAGAGCATCTCCTCGCTGCTCTGTTGATGAATTCGGTAGATAATATATTCAGCTCATGGTTTCTTGGTACGGTTTGAATAATCAGATACATTATTTTCGTGTCCAATACTATTATTCTTACATTTTTTTTTTTTTTTTTTTGCGATCCTCGTTGTCTCAATAAAGTCTTCTTTTAGTTTTCAATGGACCACACTCGGTAAGGGACGAATTCCCTTGTAAGCATGTCCATTTGACTGGTTGGTGCGTAAGTACGTATATGGTAGGATCGCATCCCTCAACATAAAGAACAAGATGCTGTTTAATAGAAGTATTTATTGAAGTACAAGTACAATATCCACTTATCAGTCAGTCGTTCGCTTTCATATTTATAAGCGAATTCGTTCCTTATCGAATGTGGTCCATTGAAACCAAAAGACTTTATTGGGAAAACGAAGATCCCCCAGAAATAGAAGAATAATAGTACTGGCCACGAAAATAATGTATCTGACTATTCAAACCGTCCCAAGAAGTCATGAGGCGAATATATCATCTACCGAATTCATCATCAGAGCAGCGAGGAGATGCTCACTCCGTGGCGCCAAAACGCAAATGAGTCTAGTACGCTGTTCAAAAAAAAAAAAAAAAAAGAAAAAAAAAGAAAAAAAAAATCCAGAACCGATCATGATCAGCATATTAGCCTATCACTCGTATGTGCAATATTTATTTGGTGAATACATAAAATAATCGTTGAACTTTAAAAAAAAAAAAAAATGAAGAGTCCCGAATATGATGGCGCAACCAGAGAAGGATCATACGCTGTATAATTTAAATATAAAATTATCTCTAATAACATATCCATTTCTAAAAACGGGAACTGTGTGTCTCAGCTGTTATTTATTTATTTTTTTCTCTCCGTAACAAATATGATCGTCTTTGTAGGTTAGATATTGGGTGGACAGTGTATGCTTTCACTAGTACTTCACTTCGTTCTCGTATTCGTGGTCTTTTTCATCAAGCGGAAGTCAGGCTGTCCACTGGTAACTCCATTGCTGATAGAGAAGGATTGCTGCTAAACTAATTACAGCGTCTGATTATGATTTTGTTTTCATACTTTCATAATTTTGCTGAGACCCCTTAATAGGTCTTTTCAACTCTTAATAACCACAGCCTTCCGCTTCTAGTTAATATTACTGCCTGGCGAAACGTCCCTTCCCTTATCTCCCAGTGCAACAACTTCTGTTCATTGCACCACCACAGCGCTAGTTTGTCATTTACAGCCTGCACTTTATTACACAAACTTATCGGGATCTCTCTCTCTCTCTCTCTCTCTCTCTCTCTCTCTCTCTCTCTCTCTCTCTCTCTCTCTCTCTCTCTCTCTCTCTCTCTCATGCAGTAATTTAGAAGTCGTCGAATATTTTTGCTCGGATGACCATCTATTTCTTTTCGTAATAATGACAATTATGATGATAACAACAACTACAACAACAACAACAACAACAACAACAATAATAATAATAATAATAATAGTAATTATTATTATTATTATTATAATAATAATGATAATGATAATAATAATAATAATTATTATTATTATTATTATTATTATTATTATTATTATTACTATTATTATTATTATTATTATTATTATTATTATTATTATTATTATTATTATTATTATTATTACCACAGCAATAAACAACAACAACAACAATAACATTAGTTGATTTACTGTATACATTACTATTTTTCTTTATGTAGAAGCATGAACATCAGCATTGGTAGAAATAGTAGTAGTGTATATACATTACGTGCCTTAGTTGGCTGGACCTCTTCTTCCCTTATTATTCCAACGACCACGGCTTGGGGCTTGGATGCACCAGATGAAGGCAGAGATGAAAATGTAGGTGAAGACGAGGACGATGTTGATGCTGATGGTAGTATTACAAAAAATAAACTTATTATTATTATTATTATTATTATTATTATTATTATTTCATTTCTGCTACTACTACTACTACTACTACTACTACTATTACTACTACTATTAGTACCACTAGCACTACTACTATAATTTCCATTATCATTATTACTGGTGCTATCACTACAGTTACCAATAATTTTATTACTTCTGGTATTCTGAACGTCGCCATCTTCGTGTCCCACACCTATTTTTCTGGCTCTGTTTTCTTCGATCTTCTGTTTTTTTCTCCGCTTTTCTTCCTCTGTCATTATCCATTCTTTCTTCATTCCGATTTCCAGACACTTTCTTAATCTACATTTCTGACAAAATCGTCTGGTCACTTGGTCAACCCGGCACTGACCCTGGAAGGGGCACCGGAACTCCTGTGAAAATAAGATTTAGAGTGCACAGCTTTCATATATTAAAGATGTTCGTACAGTTTAGCATTGATGGCCTACTTTGTCTTAACATGCTAGGTAAATATGGTACAAAGAGAGAGAGAGAGAGAGAGAGAGAGAGAGAGAGAGAGAGAGAGAGAGAGAGAGAGAGAGAGAGAGAGAGAGAAAATTACAAGGTGGATAGAGAAAACAGTAGTGATCAGAATGACATTTTTTTAATGTTAACTTTTTTTATTCTTTATGGAGGGGGAGAGTATCCCCAAGTAAATTTTTTGACTATATTTATTTGTTCTGTCTTATGGAGTCCTTATATACGAGTATATATATATATATATATATATATATATATATATATATATATATATATATATATATATATATATATATATATATATATATATATATATATATATATATATATATATATATATATATATATATATATATATATATATATATATATATATATATTTATATGTTTCTCGTGGTATTCTGTTCTTATATATATATATATATATATATATATATATATATATATATATATATATATATATATATATATATATATATATATATATATATATATATATATATATATATAAGTTTCTCATGGTATTCCGTACTACTGTACTACTTTGTCTTAACATGCTAGAAAATATGGTACAAAGAGAGAGAGAAAAAAAATGAAATGCAAGGTGGATAGAGAAAACAGTAGTTATCAGAATGACATTTTTTTTAATGTTAACTTTTTATTCCTTATGGAGGAGGAGGGTATCCCCAAGTAAAATTTTGACTATATTTATTTGTTCTGTCTTATGGAGTTCTTATATATATATATATATATATATATATATATATATATATATATATATATATATATATATATATATATATATATATATATATATATATATATATATATATATATATATATATATATATATATATATATATATATATATATATATATATATATATATATATATATATATATGTTTCTCGTGGTATTCTGTCCTTTTATATATATATATATATATATATATATATATATATATATATATATATATATATATATATATATATATATATATATACGAGTATATATATATATATATATATATATATATATATATATATATATATATATATATATATATATATATATATATATATATATATATATATATATATATATATATATATATGTTTCTCGTAGTATTCTGTACTTGTGTACAGAATATACTGTAAAGTGTGTCACGCAGCCTCACCCAACATCTCCGCGCTGCAAATCTATCTGTAGAAAAAAATAAATAAAAATTCAGGCTTGCAGCCCAGCTCGAACAGGCTGAGATCGTTAAGAAAAGTCCTTCGGACACCACATTTACTGCTTTTTTAAGCCTGATGTCATGCAACAGAATGGATATCGGAGCCACTTCGAATGCATTGCGCTTGAGCATGCCATATTTTGTTCAATGGATGTGATCTGACGGCTGAGATGAGAGTCAGTGAACAGACTACACATGAAAGTACACATACTGCTGACAGGCCTCCACCGTCAAACTCTCAAAGGATGCCTGTCTTCGTCACTATCGTTGATGAAAAAAGAAAAAAAAAAGTGTTCTTTTACTTTAATTTTCTTTAATTTTCATACCATGTGAAGTATAAAAATTCTGGACGTGGACAACAGCTCAGTATTGTCCATTTAAATCAAGGCGTGCAACCAAACAAGTAATACATACTCGCAGCGATTTTCCTCAGTAAGTTTAATCAGGTAACTTACAAAAATAAGAAACAATAAGCAAGATGTGATGAACTCTGACGCACACCGGACGAGGCAATGGCAATTGATGTGTTTGTAGTTTATTCCGATACCTCGAACATAATGTCAGGAATGACTCGGCTCCAGGTGACAACCGTTGGTAATTATCTGTTGGGGTCGGGTGGAGGGATTGAGTTTGGAGTGTCCGTGTGTTCGTGGCTTCAAATCAAGGAGGCTGGTTGGGAGCCTTCCTCAACCCAGAGCTCCTTTCGTCATCTTTGTACTTTATTGGAGAATTGATATATTTCGAGCAGTAGCAGTGACGTCAGGCGGATATGTACGAATGAGGCACAGAATGATGTGGAGGTGGCTGATAGCGCTGTAATTGACGTTTGCCCTGCATCCTATCGTCTCCAGTGTCTGGTTGACTGTCATACATCATTCTCGCTCCAGCACTCGCTTCGGCAACACCTCCTGCTCCACCACTCACAGCTTCCAGCTGCATCCAGCTCCCCAGCAGCCACCGCTGAGTGAAGGCGCTCCTCATCTGTGGCGAGTGACCTGAGCCTTGGGCTTACACAGGACTATATTGACACACGCTGTTCCAGCGTGCTCCCTATCCCTCCGGCCCCTCTCTACTTCTAGGATGATTCAAACAGGGAAAGATCCACTTAGTAAGCCCCCAGAACTCCTGAAGCAGAGGCAGCCTGCGATGCGCCGAGGAAGCCCGTGATTGCGCGGTTCCAGCCTCAGTTTCGGGGCCAGGTTACATGCAACTTAGTTTCTGGGGAGGGCCTTCCATAACCTCTTAGGCTTTAGCTATTATCCCGGACAAGACCAGGTAGAGCCTTGCTCCACAGGTCAGGGGAAGTAAGGCAAGGACTTCCAACCGAAGGGAAAGGCTGCCGAGCCGTTGAGGCCGGCCTTCCTGGAGGTTCCAGGGAGGGTTGTTCACCGTCAAGATGACAAGAGAAAAATTCAATACAACGCAAAGGAAGACACCTAACACGGAACAACCGGTAACGAGAACAGTCCTCTGCATGAGCCTCGACTGTCAAAAACGCCTACACGCCAAAAACTCCGACGAAAAATCCAGGGAACCGCCCAACAAGATCAAAGTAGCCCAAGCTGAAGCTGTCCCTCGTTCCCAGGAAGAAAGACAACAGGCAACATATCCACCAGAAACTAGCAGTAAGATCCTTGTTCCGCGCACAGAAGGTTTCAAGTCAGCCCTGCACCTGGTAGAAGCCATAGAGAAGACTTTGAAGATCTCTAAAATGAGAATGAAGTTTTTGACGACCGGCATTGTTCTACTCTCCCCTCCGCTCCCATTACCATGACGAAAAGACATTCGACCGCATCATGAACCTCACAACAGTACAAGGAATTCCGATCCAACTGAAACCAACCGGACCAAGCAGCAGCAAGAGTATCCTATTCTCATGCCACTAAAGCCGATATTGGATCACCTACATATAGTGGAAGCAAAGAGATGCAGAGTAGCTTCAGGCGAAGAAGCGAGACAGGTGAAAGGAAATAACAGTGCAAAGTCTCCTACTAGGATTCTCAGAGCTCGGGAACTGGAGAACCTTCTACACAAAACCCTACAGCCGAGAACCGCTAAGATGTTTTAACTGGCAAAAGTATGGACATCACAAAAGCAGCAGCAGCCTCGAAGCAAGGTGTGGGATGTGCTCCGGCCAACACAAGACAGAGTTCTGCATCAGCAAGCACAAAGAGAAACAGACTACAACGCTGAAGTGTTCCAAATACAAGGAAAGTCACCTGGTTTGAAGCAAAACATGCATGGCACGTCAGACGTTAATCACAGCACAAAGAGAAAGCCAGCAGAAGTTCATGACTACGCACCGGCTAGCACTTGCCAACAACTCCAGATGGGGAGGTCAGAAAACGCAGACCATAACCGATGCTCTACAAGCCAAGGACTTCCCCAACCTCAGCCATGCAACGGGACGAAGAAACTACACACACGAACCAAAGACACGTTTAGAAACACCAGTACCGAGGCATCAACAGAACAAGAACGAAGGAGAGGAAGTAGTTACACTCACGATGACGGAATAGAAGGAGCTGTTCATGTCCTTTGCAGAAGCACTGGCCGAGATGTTGAGCCACTCCATCAAAGAAGAGAAGTTGAAGAAACTAGCCGACAACATTATCGGAAAAAGTGAAGAAAACCCGCAAGACACCGACAATGACACCCACGCTGACTACCCCAACCACCAATCAGAAACCTCCAGGTATCACGCCGGCAACGGCAGCGATCGAGGCGGAGAAGACAGCTTTAAGCCTTCCCACTAGCCAGACCAGAGGAATGAAAACACAGAGAACAGAATATTCCAGTGGAATGTCCGAGGACTGCAGGCAAATCTACATTTGCTGACGGCCGAAGCCAGGAAAGAAAACGTAAATGGAATCTTCTTGCAAGAAACCTTAAATGCGAGACCCTGCCTACCAGATGCTGCGAGGGTATACAGAACTTCACAACCCAGCTACAAAAGGCACAACCAATGGGACATCCATTCTTATATATATATATATATATATATATATATATATATATATATATATATATATATATATATATATATATATATATATATATATATATATATACATATATATGTATATATATATACAAACAAAAATTAGACACTCCTGTAAGTTATGGAGAAGGATTAGAAGTCATGGCAGTTGCGATTACACTATATATATATATATATATATATATATATATATATATATATATATATATATATATATATATATATATATATATATATATATATATATATATATATATACAAACAAAAAATTAGACACTCCTGTAAATTATGGACAAGGATTAGAAGTCATGGCAGTTGCGATTACACTATAAGACACACACACTTTCACACATACAACATCTACAACAAGCCAGGAAACAACACACTTGATATACTCGTAACTGAGCTTCTACCACGCTGCACCACGGAAAACATGTTCGTTGGAAGAGACTTCAATGCACATCACGAGACATTTGGTTCCAACAAGAAAAGGAACGGACACCATATTGCTGAAACCTTCGCAAACGTCCCAGACGTAAGGCTATTGAACAACGAGGAACCAACGCACATGGCGGGAGGAATCCTTGATTTATCTTTTGTCTCCCACAGCTTAGAACCACACTGGACACTTCACTCACACCTCGCTAGCGATCATTTTCCAACGACTACATTCCTCTCCATACCCCTACCAAGGCAACCGACATGAGACCTAAATGAAATTTAAAACGTGCTAACTGGTCTCTCTATCGAAAAACACTCCAGACACACCTCATCTCCATACCACAAGAAGGAATAATTGAAATGAAAGAAGAAAGATTCATAACAGCTCTGCAAAAGGCAGCGGACGATGCAATCCCTTTAAGCAAACGAACAAAAAGAGAATACAAGGATCGCTGATACTACGACCGAGATGTCAAAGAATATAACCATAGAATCAATCATGCCATGAAACTATATAGGAAATACGAAACAGAAATAACCCTTGAACTCTTCAGAGCAGCCATAAAAATTGCAAAAGATGCAACCAAAGAAATTCAGATTAATAAAATGGCTAGAAAGAATCAGCAACTTCGGGGACATGTAGCGAGATATAAGGGCTGCGTCAGGACAACTTCCCAAGCAACAGTCAACTCACCCGGACCGTAAACAAGAAGCAAACAACTTAGTACGCTCCTTCACAACGAGAAGCAACTCGACACAACTCCCTGAAGGCACGCGCAACAGACTACACTGGCTCCTGCCTACACGGTTGGAAATAATAAACACAGCCCGCTACGAAGCAGCCGTCACTGATTTTCCTGTCACCCTTAAAGAGCTACAAGACAGTCTTAAGACCAAAAAAAGACACAGCAGCTGGCGCTGACAAAATTACATACAGAATGATCAGAAAAGGAGGCTCGGTCGGACATCAAGAGCTCCTCCGCGTAATTAATCAATTCTTTAAAGAAGGCAGGGTCCCAACATCTTGGAAAACAACAACTACAGTCCCTATCCGCAAGCCTAAGGACCCAGGCAAGGTCAGCTGTCTTGGAAAAACAGCTGAGACAATGGTCTTGAACAAACTGAAGTGGAGTGTCGGGGATTTCCACAAGAACATATTTGCATACACCAACAGCAAAGGGAATAAAGATTGCATAACAGAACGGATGACAACGCTATACAACAGGAAAGCTATTATCATTTTCATGGATCTAGAAAAAGCTTTCGAAACCGCCAATGCCCATGATGTCTTGGAGTCCCTGGCGTGCCGAGGAACGAAAGGAAAGCTCCTTCAATGGACAGCTGACTTTCTCAGGAAAAGGAAAGCAAGAGTCAAGTTCCAAGAAGCATTGTCGGAAACCCAAACCTTCGAAAATGGAACACCCCAAGGCAGCATCCTCAGTCCATTTTTGTGTAACTTTCTAGTCGAGAGCATTGCCTCCCATAACATCAGAGGCACAAAAGTTTTGTTCTACGCTGACGACATCGCTATCATAACGACCGGACAAAGATACGAAACCAGGTTGAGAGAGGCCTTGAACAAAGTCGCCGACAAATGCCAGGAACTTGGGCTCAAGATAAATCTAAACAAAACAAAAGCTATTCACCCCGGCTGCCAAACACAGCTGTCACCACTCACTGTACACGGCACAGCAGTAGAATGGACCAAGTGCCATCAATATCTGCGCATCTGGGTCGACGAACGCCTCACCTTTAACAAACGCATCGCGTCACTCAAAGAAAGAGCAGAAGCCCGTCTAAGAGTGATGAGGGCTATCACAGGCGTCCAATAGGGGGGGGGGGGCAGCTCCAGAAGTACTGAGATTTTATTACATCCAGGCCATTCGATCCATCTTCAAATACGCTGCACCTTGCCTGGCCACAAGATCCTCAATGAACAAAACTGCACTAGAGAAACTACAAAACAAAGCACTCATGGTCATGACCGGCTTTCACGGCTGGACAAACATAAACACCCTACAGGCCGAAATGAGCATCCTACCGAGACAAGATTTTACACCGCTAATGCAGCACACTTAATGAAATACATTAGAATACAAAATAAAGGATTAGCTAATACCATCAAGCATGGTCTGGCCCCAGACAAAAATCTCTTTTGTAAAGCAACTTGGGTATCCACAACCACTGACACTCTCAAATTTATAGGAGCTCACCAATTCTTTCAACAACTACAAGACAACCCATATGATGTAACTTATGAAAAAATCCCGCCTTGGGAAGAGCCCCCCATTCACCTTAACTGTATACTCGCTCCCTCCCTGATTCAAAGAATAAACTAGATCCAATCACCCTCAAAAAAGAAGCAAGGAAAGCACTGCGAGCCACCTCCACTGACAACTCTGACGCCTATTTAATTGATGTATCGGTAGACGCAACAAACAGCAGAGCCGCTGCCGCCTTCACCACAACAGACACGACAGGATTCTTCAGGTTCTCAGATGGATCTTCCGCACTGCAAACAGAACAAAGCAATAGAAGACGGCAAACATAGACACAAAAACATACTGATTCACACTGAATCTCTAGGAGCACTACAAGCACTGCGAAATAAAACACCAAGACACAACATTTAACATCATAACGAAGATATTAGCTACAGCTCAGGCAATCAAGGCGCAAGGAAAAGAAATTCACTTCATCTCGGTCCCAAGCCATGTTGGGATTGCAGGTAATGAAGAAGTAGACCTCGCAACAAAGGAGGCACTCAAGCTCTCACAAATAACGGCTCATATCCCAACAAACATTTCCCAACTCAAGAGGACCCTGAAGAGGCAAAACAGAGAGCTACTGGCACACAACATGCAGATCGACACGCAAAATGGATCCAGAAGCACAACATAGTATATGTACACAACAGGAAACACCACACCCATACCCAGACACCTTAACAAGAAGAGCCGTAACAACTTATACAGACTAAAACTTGGCTACGATGTCTAGCAGAAATCAAGAATAACCTACCAGAAGCATGTACACATTGCAACACAGACACAAACACTCCATTCATACACTACCTAACTGAGTACCAGGAAACAGCCCCTTACGTTAACAGGAGCCATGGGACAGTGGAAAACGTAGTAAAACACACAACATGGACAGATCTCACCACCTTGACAACACTTTTCACACCACTTAGATAAATAAACACATCACACATATACCGATGTATCCTGCGGACAGTCCTTGTGGGGTGTATCTGGCGCTCACCCAGTGTGGGCAAGCCAGACTCCCCTCAAAAGGTAATCCGAGGGATAATTGCTAAATACGACAGGAAGTCAGATGTGGGCCAGACAAGAGGACCACGTCATATCTCAAGGTGACAATCTGCACACACACACAAACACACACACATACCGTCATACTTCGTGGATGTCATTATTCATGTTCTAGGACGTATGGATAATGAATCAGGGAATGAAGTTGATGTTCAGAGAGTGATTAATCTACACTCTTACTTTTCATCTTCTCTATCTGCATTTGTCATTCTGCTATGAAGCTCAGTGAAGCTTATAGTAAATATTATTGTGCAGGCCTAGTCACAGAGTGTAGAAGTGCCGATCATTTGTCTTCTGGAGTGTTAACCTGCTTGTTTCTGGTTATTGTGTGTGTGTGTGTGTATGTGTGTGTGTATGTGTGTTTGTGTGTGTTTGATAGTAATAATAATAATAATAATAATAATAATAATAATAATAATAATAATAATAATAATAATAATAGTAGTGATTATAATAATCACCATTATCATCATCATTATTATTACTATTATTATTATTATTATTATTATTATTATTATTATTATTATTATTATTATGATAATGATAAAACGGAAACAGTTTATTGACATGGCAGTAAGGACACTAAAAGTGTACATTTTGATTAAATAATAAACCTTATCAATTTTGATTAAGACTAGGTATGTGCTACAAGCTAGAACCCTATTGACTAATAATGGCTCGCACCATGGTGTGAATCCCGCTAGGGTGGTGTGGGGCGGATTCTTTGATTATTACATTAATAAAAATTTTCTTGTATTTTCTTGCATTCTTGATGGGTGAACACTTCAGCTAACTGTGTAAAATAAGGCTGATTACATCTTAATGCCAATCTGTCAAACCACTAATTCCTTTACAATTACGACTGCAGCATTATTATTGTATAACACAATCCATTTAGAACTGAAAACAAAATTTTTCTCAGTACTTTATCGTCCGCTACCGTAAATTCCAGAAAGGTTATAAAAAGGTATACTTTCTTCCTTACAGTGACATCTGTCAACAACCGCAGCGTTGCCTGACCACCTCCCTTCTTTTCATCGATAATCTAGGCATCGTCCTTACTGCCTTCCTTTTTTTACGAGGCTTGAATAATTTTCTGTCATAAAGTACCATACTGTATTGTTTGGCAAAGTTGATAGTTACTGTAAGGCCTCGATATTTGATAAAGTAGCGGAAGGGGGAGCTTCTTTTCAACACGGTGAAAAGTTTGGCTGTCACTCACAGGCAAGAGAACGAGGCAGACACAAACACAAAGGTATGGCGCATCAGAAAGATTAAATGTCACATGCACACAAAGAAGCTATTAACTTTCTACACCTGATGAATAAATAAAGCGACAGCTGATACAAGATAGATCCGCAAAAACTATATTTGGATTTTCTTCAAACGATTCTTTGTGTTTATTCCAATATTCAATGTAGTGCCTGAACAACCATCTGCTGATATTAATAGAAGTGGGGAGATTTTTTAAAATATTAGTAAACATAATCGACACTATACTGACTGTAACATATGTCTATAAGAGTGTTTTGTAGTGTGAGAAGGAGGGCGGTGGAAGGGGTCTGGAGATGAATAACCATTTTCCTCATTATTCTCTATAATAATATAATCTAAACAAACAATGTGACGGTAAACTACATAAAACTAAAGCAATAGTCGGTAGTGTGACATAGATCGTGTACGTCACAACGGTGTCTGGACATAGATAAGATGGGGATCAATGTTGACGAAAGACGGTGGAGAATAGTATTATGATCCTTACGAAGTGAACACACGCACACAGGTTCGGTGGGTGTAGGCGTGGGCGTGAGCAGAAAGATAACTTTTCATGGGAAGAACATGGCAGCCTCGGGTTTAGCCTCCAACGTCATTTGAGGCTGCTAGAGGTAATGTTCTTACATCGCTATGTGAAATCCCGTTTCTGTTCGAAATAGCAAGTTGTAGGAAACTATTAATTTAGTGTTTACGGATGATATCAGAATTTGAGCTGCGGAGGTCATTTGAGGTCACTAGAGATCGAAATGTTGCTCCCGCTAAGAAGCCTTCATTTTAAACACCATCAACCAGTCACATTAATGATGCAAAATTGTGCAATAGTTCCTCAACCAATCATATAACTAATGCAATATTAAATATTTTCTCAGTTAATCACATTACTGATGTAACATTGCAATATTACTGCAACCAGTCAGGTTACCGATGCAGCATTGTACAATACCTTGTCAACCAGTCACATCACTAGTGCAGCAATGTGCAATACTATTGCAACCGATCAGATTGCTGAGGCAATGTTGTACAATACCTCATCAACCAGTCACATTACTGATGCAATATTGTGCAATACTACTGCACCAATCAGGTTATTGATGCAGCATTGTGCAATATTCTCATAGTATCTATGTATATATTACAAGTTCATTTTCTTTTATTATTAGCATTATTATTATTATTATTATTATTATTGTTGTTGTTGTTGTTGTTGTTGTTGTTGTTGTTGTTATTATTATTATTATTATTATTATTATTATTATTATCATTTTTGTTTATCATTTATTCATTCTATTAATTTATTATGCTTCTCTTCATTATTTTGTTTGCAGGCCTTTGTCGGCGTTCTCCCGCGCTTCTAGGTAGTCACAGCCTGCCCCTTAGGCCAGTCAGTCACGTTCGCTGTATCTTGGATTCTTAATATACTGGAGCCGCTCTATGCAGCGTTTACTGCTTCCTTTGGACATGGAGAATCCTTCAGCGTAGCATAATATTACAGCAACCAATCCGGTTATTGATGTAACATTATACAATACCTCATTAACCAATCACATTACTAATGCAAAACTGGAATACCAGTACAACCAATCACTGGTCACTTATGTCTTGATTAACCAGTCAGCGTCCATATCATTCTGGATGGTAGAAAGATGTTATAAAAGACCAACAGACTCTTGACTTATTCCCAAAACTGTAATTGCCTTCCTCACCCCTCTCCCCACACACTCGTCTTTCTTCACCTCTCACCATCTCTCCATCACGCATGCATTATTGTATTACATCGTAGATATTTATCAATTCTTTTTTTAATTTTGACTTCAACACATCTTTGCTCTAGTCAACTCACCAGTGACTATGACCAAACAACCCTTCAGAAAGAAACAGAAGCATTAGTGGTAGATCGTCTCTAAACTGGTGCAGCCTGAGTGGCCGTCAACAAGCTGATGCTGCCAACCATGTCAAGATCAAGACCACAGGATGATAAAGCTCAGTCAGGCTAGATAGACTCCAAGGTGTGCGTGCTAATGCTGCTGCTAGATTTTCCGTGTATTATGACATTATTTTCCTACCCACATTTTACCCGAGTAAGGACGGGTTCCTCTGTAGGATCTACGTATCTATTTATGTATGTGCTCCCCTCTCTCTCTCTCTCTCTCTCTCTCTCTCTCTTATTACGTGTTATACAATTGTACTATGAAACGCCCTCAAAGTTTCGGTAAATATTATACAATCATGACTTTAAAAAAGAACTTTGGCAAACTTTGCGAACTTTTTTTTTTTTTACGTTTTAATTAATAATGGAGTATTAACCAGTTGTAACGCGGGGGGGTCTTCGTCGTCGTGGGGTGCAATAGATTAATTACTACGTATATTCACACTAAAGACAGTACGAGGCCCTCGTCGCACATTAACTATCTAAAGCGGCCCTGTAACCCAAAAAAGTTGAGCACCATTGCCCTATGTCATGGGTGTAGCCAAAGTGAACGCTTGATTGCCAAGTTGGTCATGCAAAGATGATAGTCATAGATGGTGGCGAACATTAAAACCTCAAAGAAGGGAGACGGGTTAAAATGTGTTCCACTTGAGAAGTCAGATGGTCAATGATTTTCATATAGTCAGAGATGTTAGATGAAAGATACACAGCATAGTTAAATTTAGTAAGAGAGGGAGATTGGCGTCTTAAATAGATGGTTCAAAATTCAGCAAAACTGAAGAGCGTGGCTTGAGTCAGATCGTTGCCAGCCACCTTTTTTTTCGAAAATAAAAATAAACGGAACAGGAAATGAATTATCACTCAGACACCTAGGTTTCCAATACGAATAGGTGAAACTTGAAAGAGATTGAAGATATAATGTCGAAAATGTTGCAGATGCTAATAAAACATTAAAGAAGGCATCATAATACCTCGAGCCATCACCTAATGAATAGCCAAGACTGATGACACGAGAAGACATACTTGCATGTTTCATTAATGACATTCAATAGTTTTCACGTTTAACGAACCAATAATTTTCTTTTAAAAGGAGAATATACCTATGAATAAAAAGGGCATTTATCTCAGCTACGAGATTATACCAGAATATTATCAGCTAACATTGTCGTTACAATAATTGTACTATATTATAGCGTGTTGCAGATAGAATTTACACGTGTGACACACACACACACACACACACACACACACACACACACACACACACACACACACACACACACACACACACACACACACACACACACACACGCACACACATAACCAAACATGTGAATTTTGAATATGGCAACAAAATGGTCCTCTTAGATTGTGAAGAGTGTCCTTAAGACGGTGTTAAAGACGGTGTTAATGAATTTTAGTAAGCAAGTACCTAAGAGACTTACCTTGTTTTTAAGAGCATTCCTCCTGAAAAATGCTTTGCAGGACTCGCATGTGATGGCATTGAAGTTGTATCCTAACGCTCTGTCACCACATACCCCACATTTTTTCGTCTCTTGTCGCTTCCCTCCCGCGCTGAAATCATCTTCAACCGGTGGGAGTTGTGGTGAGGGGGATCCCTGGACGACCGCCATTTGGGAAGGACCAGGAAGTTGCCAGATATCACCAGAAGCGACGGAATCTTGTTGCCAGTGTGACGCGGTGTTTCTTACATATCTGGCATAAGCATAAACAGAAGAATATAAAAAGACTACAAAAGGTGAGTTTGTGTACACGAGACAACTCCTTAGTACTTCAATCTTAACATCTAATGTCATCATACATGAATTTACCAAGCCTCCTCTTAAAACAAAGGTTTTGAACCTGGGGTACGCGCACCCCTAGCGGCACGTGAAATGAATTCTGAGGGTACGTTAGAGGTCCTTTAAAGGATCTGGACTGACCCATGAATTCACCGACCATTGTTCTCGTCATTGCATACGGTAGTGACGAATTCATGAGCACATTTGATAATATATTTTTTATACTAATAGACATAATTTTTTTTTTTGTCACCACGCACCAATAAATTGGTGGACACATTTCCTATGATTTACTGATGAATTCCTCAACGCTTATGTTATGTTCTAATTGCATTCTGCTGTATTCCGGATAAAATATACGTAACCAATACTGAAAGATTTAAAGGAATATCGGTAAAAAAATTGAGAGCTCTTGTCTTAAGACTATCTGATGTCTGTTCACTTGTACTCTCTTCAGGTTTGTTTCCCTTACTAACTATCGTAACTATAAAGAAATTTTTTTCCTATCTCTTTTTTTAAATCTGATCATTTGCTTATAATCGTACGCGTTCTACCTTGATCTCTAACTAAAAGAACCTGGTTCTTTAACTTGTTAAATACTTCTATCCTATCACCACGTAACCCGTGCCTCTGCCTTTCCAGTTTAAGATGTTTAAAGATATGCAGTTTTATTTACTCCCTGGTTCATCCAAGTAATCCTCTTGTGCACGAATTTTAGCTTATCTATATCTACGGAGACCGGTAGTGGCTTAATTAAAGCCAACTATAGCACTAAGATTACATCTGTTCATGTGCTTGCGATCTTACTAATACGGCGAAGTACTCTCTTTTGTATGTTATATGAACTGATTCACTGTTTTCAGAGCAAATTATTCCTTGATCTTTTCTAGAAGTCGAGATATATATATATATATATATATATATATATATATATATATATATATATATATATATATATATATATATATATATATATATATATATATATATATATATATATATATATATTTATATATATATATTAATTTATTTATTTATTTTATGTAAGAGGGACCCTGGCCAAGGGTACACTAAGGTGACAGTTCCCAAAGAGCAGTCAAAAGGATTATCTTACGCTGATGCCCTTTAAAGTATAAATCTAAAACAGACTTTTGAAGAAAACTGCTATTAGCTTTATCTTATTGTAACTGAACTTCATTTATTTGTACCATTCCAATCTTGCTACAGATAAGTCACGCTTTAATGTAGTTATACACATTACCACCTATTCACGAGTTCCCCGTTTGGTTTAATCTTCTGTTTGATGAGCGACTTAGCCATAAGTTTTGTTGAAATCGAAATACATTACGTCATGATTATCGCTGATCTCTGCTTGTTCAAACACCCTCTTTGATAAAAGATAAAAGATAAAAGACTTTTTCAGTCACAATTTACCATCTGTGACACCATACAGGGAGTTAATAATCAATCCATGCTGATCTAATTGCTCACCTACGAGTAGCTATGACAGACTCCAGGATTTTGTCTATAACTGTTATTAGATCTACAGGGCGATAATATGACGCTTCACTTCTGTTGCCACAAACAAGGTGCAAAAACCGTATCTTGACTTTTTCCCCCTAGTAGTTTCGTTAAAGGTATCCTGTGTCTATACTCCGACACGCGACGAAAAATTTGGTCTTTTTCGGCAGATTTATCTATTTGTTTATTTCTTTATTTATATATTTTATTTACCTACTTATTTATTCAAACGTTATTTATTTCTGAAGATATCTGCCTCACTTGTAAAATATCTGTATTTATTTATTTATTTATTTTTTTTTAGCTTCCATCCCTTTCATCCACTTGATCGATTTTGGAAGATTTTCCTGAGGAAAAAACTGATAGGAAGTAGTCATTTAACGCCTCATTCATTTCTTCACTATCATCTTTTATTTCACTATTCTTGTAGAGGAACTGATGTTGCCCCTAAACGTTTGAAAGAAGCCTCTTTGGATTTTATTCTACGCTAATTTCATAACACCACTCTGTTTTCCTTTCCTCCATTTTTTCCAATTTCCTCAATTACCTCAAATTCCTCTGCTTATATTTGTATTACATGAAGCTTTTCTACTTACATTTCTTATACCGCGACTTTTCGTAAAAAGCATATGTCTAGTAACTGTTTATTTATAGCAATGTTTCTCGGTGGCCTATTTTCTTAATATGTTTCAAATTCCATACTTATCACCATCCAATACACTTTGCATGCCCCTCGCTGAGAGAGAGAGAGAGAGAGAGAGAGAGACTAGCGCTCTTTTCTCGCTCCTTTGTATCAGTAAAACGCTGAGTACCTTGTCACGAAAGGTCAGCATCATTTCTAATGTATAAGTAATCTCCCCAATGAACGAATCCGACTTCTCAATGAATTTTTATTTCTTCTGTGTGCTAACTTTTGATAGTGGTAAGAGTTAGTACTCTTACATGTACTATTTTATTTATTTATTTATTTATCTATTTATTTATTTATTTTGTCACGCGCGTGTATGTGTGTGTGTGTGTGTGTGTGTGTGTGTGTGTGTGTGTGTGTGTGTGTGTGTGTATGTATATATATATATATATATATATATATATATATATATATATATATATATATATATATATATATATATATATATATATATATATATATATATATATATATATATATATATATATATATATATATATATATATATATATATATATATATATATATATATATATATATATATATATATATATATATATATATATATATATATATATATATATATATATATATATATATATATATATATATATATATATATATATATATACTCGTATATATATATATATACATACACACACACACACACACACACACACACACACACACACATACACGCGCGTGACAAAATAAATAAATAAATAGATAAATAAATAAATAAATAAAATAGTACATGTAAGAGTACTAACTCTTACCACTATCAAAAGTTAGCACACAGAAGAAATAAAAATTCATCGAGAAGTCGGATTCGTTCATTGGGGAGATTACTTATACATTAGAAATGATGCTGATATATATAGAAATGATATATATATATATATATATATATATATATATATATATATATATATATATATATATATATATATATATATATATATATATATATATATATATATATATATATATATATATATATATATATATATATATATATATATATATATATATATATATATATATATATATATATATATATATATATATATATATATATATATATATATATATACACACACACACACACACACACACACACACACACACACACACACACACACACACACACACACACACACACACACACACACACACACATAAATTGCGTGAGAAAATGACTTTTTAATCTCTAAGGTTGGGAATCTGGTCAGTGAATCCGCTCCGTCTCATGAAGGAGGAGGAGTAGACACCTGCCGAAACGATAATTACCACAGTGAGGTCTAAAGTACTGTTCAGGGGGTGCTGTGAACTTATCATTAAACCCAGCTGTGACCTCACTGAACGTTTCCCTTTGTGTCTCACAACACAAGGGGGCAGTCACAGCCTGCCCTCTAGAGACAACTCTCTTCCTCCACACAAAACTACAAGCACCTAATAACACACACACCCTTCACTCAAAAATTTCAAAATTATTATGGCGACTCCTACACCAGCCTCGGAGTCCCCATCTGGGGAGGGGACCATAAATGTCCCCATTCTTGTCGACGACCCTAAGTATCTTGACAGCCACCTTAACTTTTTCTTCATTAACTTCTGCAACATTCGCGGTCTAAGATCTAATTTTTAATCTGCAGAACACCACCTCTCCTCTTCTAAACCTCATCTTCTTTTCCTCACTGAAACTCAGGTGTCTGAGGCAACTGACAGTAGCCCCTTTTCTGTTCCCTCCTACTTTCTCTATCCTCATTTTCGATCCAAAGCTGGATGTTGCGTATATGTGCGCAATGACTTAGTCTGCTCTTGTGCCCACGCTCTTGAATCTTCCGAGTTTTCCACCATCTGGCAACGACTATATAGTCACTCTCAAACTTAAATTTATCTCACCTAACTCCTCTGACTATAAGAAATTTTTTGACTACTGAACTTCCAAAGTGGAGCACATTCTGACTCTCTTCCCTTTTGCAGAGATCTCCATTCTTGGAGACTTCAATGTTCACCACCAGCTTTGGCTTTCCTCTCCCTTCACTGACCATCCTGGTGAACTAGCCTTCAACTTTGCTATCCTCCACGATCTAGAGCAATTGCAACACCCTACTCATATTCCTGACCGTCTTGGAGATACATTCTTGACCTTTTCCTGACCTCTAATGCTTCTGATTATGCTGTCACCCTTTCTTCTCCGTTGGGCTCCTCCGATCACAATCTCATCTCTGTATCTTGTCCTATCGCTCCAATCACTCCTCAGGATCCCCCTAAGCGAAGGTGCCTCTGGCGTTTTGCCTCTGCTAGTTGGGGGAACCTGTTGAGGTATTATGTTGATTTTCCTTTGAATGATTACTGCCTTTTTTGTTGCCCTTGGTCAGTGACCCTCCTACATCACAAAAAAAAAAAAAAAAAAAAAAAAAAAGAATACCATGCCGTCCCCAATCTTATCTGTGAAGGCTTTTTGTTCAGGTAGGCTTACGATGACATGGCCCCTCTTTTGCACTCACAGCAATTTGGCGACGTCAAATCCTCTTCCAACACTCATTGCCTTACCAGCCAACTACTAGTAAACTGTTAACAAACAAAACAAAATAAAAGAGGAATGACTCTCACCATGAACTTTTACAAAAAGCCTTTGTTCTTGTTAATCATACCATCATTCTGCAGAAAGCAATCGTAACACTATGTAACACGATTGTCTTTGACAAGCAAGTGTTATTTTCCAACTCTCTTCATTGCAAAACAATAGAAAATGTCTATTATTATTGTCAAACTTTACTTTAGTGGTTTTTAGAATGTTTTTTTTGCTCTAAAATAGCTAAATTTCACTATTTTTCCAGATGTTGTCACAGAGAACTTCTTTGCTCTTGTCTTAATGAATTAATCACATATGTAGCAGAATGCATCTAGAGAATGATTGTAGTCTCTTGATGCCATTTCACCTCTTGTGATGTGTCTTCTCAGGCAGCCAAAGCAGAACTGATTGGTGGTCTGCAAGCCCCTACTTTTATATTGTCAAGCAGTACTCTAGAATATTCTTTGTCTTTCTAGAATGTGTTCCAGAATGTTCTTAATCTTTTTAGAATATTTTTGAACCTACTTTAGAATATTCTGAATCATTCTAGAAAATTCTTGTAGTT